>NW_025335780.1:2547631-2677356 GCF_004798865.1 Varanus komodoensis
TGAGGAAAGAAGGGAAGCAAAAGGCAAGGGAGAAAGAGAAAGATACAACCAATTGAATGCAGAATTCCAGAGAATAGCTAGAAGAGATAAGAATGGCTTCTTAAATGAACAGTGCAAAGAAATAGAAGACAACAATGGAATAGGGAGGAGCAGAGGTCTCTTCAAGAAAATTGGAGATATGAAGGGAGTGTCTTATGCAAAGATGGGCATGATAAAGGACCAAAATGGCAGGGACCTAACAGAGACAGAAGAGATTAAGAAGAGGCGGCAAGATTACACAGAAGAACTATACAAGAAAGAGCTTAACATCCCTGATAACCACGATGGGGTGGTCACTGACCTCAAGCCAGTCATCCTGGAACGTGAAGTCAAATGGGCCTTAGGAAGTCTGAGCAACAACAAAGCTAGTGGAGGTGACAGTATTCCAGCTGAGCTATTCCAAATCTTAAAAGATGATGCAGTAAAAGTGCTACACTCAATATGCCAGCAAATTTGGAAAACTCAGCAGTGGCCACAGGATTGGAAAAGGTCAGTTTACATTCCCATCTCAAAGCAGGGCAATGCCAAAGAATGTTCAAACTACCGCACCATTGCACTCATTTCACATGCTAGCAAAGTTATGCTCAAAATCCTACAAGCTAGGCTCCAGCAGTATGTGGACCGAAAACTACCAGAAGTACAGGCAGGATTTCGAAGGGGGAGAGTAACTAGAGATCAAATTGCCAACATACATTGGATCATGGAGAAAGCTAAGGAGTTCTAGAAAAACATATACTTCTGCTTCATTGACTATGGTAAAGCCTTTGATTGTGTGGATCACAACAAATTGTGGCAAGTTCTTGAAGAGATGGGAGTACCAGACCATCTTATTTGTCTCTTGAGAAACCTATATGCGGGTCAAGAAGCAACAGTGAGAACTGGACACAGAACCACTGATTGGTTCAAATTTGAGAAAGGAGTTCAGCAAAGCTGTATACTGTTGTCCTTATATGCAATTTAACTTATATACAGAGCACATCATGAGAAAGGCGGGCCTAGATGAATCACCAGTTGGAATTAAGATTGCTGGGAGAAAGATCAACAACCCCATATATGCAGATGATACCACTCTCATGGCAGAAAGTGAAGAGGAACTAAAGAGCCTCTTGATGCGGGTGAAGGAGGAGAGTGCAAAAGTTGGCTTGAAACTCAACATGAAGAAAACTAAGATCATGGCATCCTGTCCTCTCACTTCCTGGCAAATAGATGGGGAAGGAATGCAGGTAGTGACAGATTTTATTTTCCTGGGCTCCAAGATCACCACAGACGGGGACTGCAGCCAAGAAATTAAAAGACACTTGCTCCTTGGGAGGAAAGCTATGGCAATTCTAGACACATACTAAAAAGCAGAGACATCACCCTACCAACAAAAGTGTGTATAGTCAAGGCTATGGTTTTCCCAGTTGCAATGTATGGCTGTGAAAGCTGGACCATAAGGAAGGCTGCGCGCCAAAGGATTGAGGCCTTTGAATTGTGGTGTTGGAGGAGACTCCTGTGAGTCCCTTGGATAGCAAGGCGATCAAACCAGTCAGTCCTAGAGGAGATCGACCCTGACTGCTCTTTAGAAGGCCAGATACTCAAGGCCAGAAGAGGAAACTCAAATACTTTGGCCACCTAATGAGAAGGAAGGACTCCCTGAAGAAGAGCCTAATGCTGGGAACAATTGGCAGCAAAAGAAGAAGGGGGTGGCAGAGGATGAGGAGGCTGGATGGAGTCACAGAAGCAGTTGGTGTGAACTTAAGGGGACTCCGGGGATGGTGGAGGACAGGAAGGCCTGGAGGAATGTTGTCCATGGGGTCACGATGGGTCGGACACGACTTCACGACTAACAACAACAACAAAAGCTGCCCAGAGAGCTGCAGGATATGTAATAAATGAATACATTTCAGAGAATTTCCCAAGGATTTCCTTCCATGCTCCTGTGCGTACTTATATGGTGACTTTCATGATCAGTCCTCTCCAAACCTCTTTTCTTCTTTAGGAGACTCAAATGGCTCTTAAGCACAACACTTTCCATTCAAATTAAGCAAGTTATTTATTTATTTATTTATTTATTTATTTATTTATTTATTAAAACATTTTTATGCCGCCCCATTCTCCGAAGCCTCGGGGCGGCTTACAACAATAAATTTACAATAAATAAATAAAACAATAAATAAAGTTACAGAACAGTATACATCAAACTAACTTAATAAATAAAGTAGCATTCTCTTTGAACTCTTCTTATGTGCCCCTTTGTTTCAGCTGCCATCTCTTGTCAGGGTTAAGCCACTTCTTCTCAATCCCCTCCCCATTTCAGAGATATCTCCCTCCTTGTCCCAGGTGGGTTGGTCCTCATGCTCTGTCTGAGAATCTTCATTAGGTAACATTACAGCTGCAAAGGCATCTGCCAAGCTTTGTCCCTCTGCCTCCTCAGAATTGGATGAGTCTAACTCAGTAGACCCTATGTTGTCCATGGGGTCACAATGGGTTGGACACGGCTCCGCGACTAGCAACAACTCAGTAGATTATAATGAGCAGGAGCTGGCATGACTAAGATTTTGTGTGTCCGGTCTCATTGCCCACCATTGCTGGAGTCTCTTTCTTTTACCACAAGACTTAAGGCATCATAACGTAACTCTTCCCGAAGGGCTCGCTGGTCTGCTGGCAAGCAGATGACTTGTTAAGCCCAAACACACTAGCAAATGAAACTCAAAATTAATTATAAAGTGCCTTCTCAGAAAACATTTTCCCCAAAAGAGATTCTTTATTTCATGGCAATAAAACATTCTGAGAGTCTTCTTTTTCTCCCTTGTCCCTTCAGGGCCTTTGCAGGCTGCAGAGAAAGCAGCTAATATGTTCAACCCTGGAATGTAGATCAAGTCAGAAGGAAGAAAGCGCCCTGAAAAATTCTCGGTGGGTTTTATAAGCTGAAGCTTCCTCCTACTAGCATATGCTTGTAATGGAGGAGGCTATTATATAGATAAACCTTGTATAGGCCTTGATGTGCATGCTTCCAGCAGGTTAACACACAGCAAACACAAATGGATTCTCTATGCTCTTTTGACATCTAAAACTCATTACTACCTTGAAAGGATAAATATTCACCTTCTGCAATGCAGCAGACTGAGAACCTAATAATTTTTCCAGCATTTGAATGGACAGTATCTAGATCCCTGCCTGCTAATTTGCATGCATCTGGCTATTTGGTTTCCTATTTGAATTTTATGTATCATTCTCAGAACACCATATTTTTGCAAACACATGCACTTCATAGACATGTTTCAAAATTAATGCATTAAATCTATATAGCTACTTTTTCCCTTTGATTTTTTTTTTGCTTTGTTTTGAAATTTTATAGTAAAATTCATTATAGAAATGCTTGGGAAAGTGTGGCCTTCAAGCATTTCCTGAGTGTCCCCTCACTCCAATGATTCCGTCTGAGATGCTTGACATTGCTTTGCGCTTACAGATGCAAATGCTCTCCATGAACTATCCCAGGCCATTCGTAAGGCATTTGTGGCTGGTGCGTGCGTGAGAGAGAGAGAGAAAGCTTCAGTCTCCTGCATAATAACACAAGCCTTCCACTAGTTCATTGATTAATCTCCATATTCTTCCCTCACTTGCATAATGCATTTCTTTGATTTTAAAAGTTTAAAAGTTTTTTTAAAAAAATACTGCACCCCCATCCAAAAGAGAGTTTCCAGGCAATCTATTCTTTTTGTAAAGAATATCCAGTAGAGCACAAAAACCTAAAAATAAAACTGCAAATTTGAGACGAATGGAACTATTTCAACTATTTAAAAGAAAAGCAATATGTTTAAAGACTTTTCATGTAATAAAAATATTTTAACTTGCTTCTGAAAAGAATTCCTTGTTGGTGTCAGGCATGCCTCCTCTTAAAGGGCATTCCAGTGTCACTGGAAAGACGTCCCTCTCTATGGATATGTTAAGTGTGCTTGTCTAGCAAAAGCAGTATGGGGAGGAGTATTCTCATTATTTCATGTGTCACCGGGTTGATATTAAGTGTCCTGATGTTAGTTGATCCCCAGGCCATTTCGGATTTTATAGGAAAGCACCTACACCTTGACTTGTCCAATGGGCAGCCAATGTAGCTCCTTCTGATGCCACTGGTCAGTTCCTAACCTGAAACTTTCCAACTTTGCCGTGGTTCATCAAGCATACATAGGAATATTTCACTCCAGCACTGCGGCTAACTGCAGTTCATGGGTATGGATGCCATGTTGATTAAACCACAGAGCCAGGGTTATGTCTTAAGTATAGTAAACATTTTAGCTTCCATTTAGCTTCTGACCACTTTGGAGTCAGGATTTACTCTGAAATACAGTTCCTACTACAAAATCCACTCCAGAATTTGGGATTAGATTCTTCTGAAATACTTCAAGAGTGCAAGACAGAGCTGCCCATCTCTGCACGGGCCAAAAGGATCACTGCTGAGAAAAGATGATGATTGAGGAGAAAGAAACAGTATGAGATCCAGCCCAGTTTTGTGGCTCTCAGCACCAACCAGAACAGAACACAGATGCTGTAATTTTCTAAGTGCTTTCCCCCAGTCTCCTCTTTCCTGCCTACCATTATGACTCCCTCATCCTTCAGACTGCTCATATCTGTCAGCTTCTAAAACAAATGCCACATTGTCAAGTTTCTTTACCTCCAATATCCTTTTCACAAGTCCTGCTGTCAAGAGAAGTACTGGTTTCTTTGCGGTGAGAAGGACCAAGTTCCTGTCAATACGTTCAACCTTAAGGCTTTTGAGTAGTTCTTTGGGAATTAGTTTGTTGGCAGAAATGACAACTAGAACTGCAGCAACCTGTCTTTGGACTCTTATTCTCTTCACTTTATCATCCCAGTCCTGATATTTGTTCACCTGTCGTTTCACCTCTTCCAGATTTCCACCTTATAGTATATTGAGGTCTACTGCTATGGCTATGTTAAACAAAAATTCCTACCTTAGGGGAAAAGCACACACAAATGTATACACATGCAGAAACTGGTAAACATGAATTTTTGGTTGGGAAAACAGAAACTGAGCAAAGCAGAAATTGTCAGATTCACCCAACCCAGTTCTGCCTTTTGCCTTCTGAATAGGTCTCACCGAAGGTATCAAGCAGCTCAGTAAAGGCTTCCACCAAATGATCCCAGTGAGACAAGTTGCTCTGTTTTGATGCTCACAACCTACTGGGTCCCACACAACTAGTGGCGTACTGGAGATCACATGATAAGACAAAACGTCTTTGAGAGCAGCAGTCTCATTTCAGGACTGCATATTCCTGACCTTGGCTTCATAGGGGACTGCTAAGAGTTTTAACCAGACCTGCATGGAGGCCTTGAGGGAACTGGGTGGAGTCATTGAAAGACTACAGGAATTTAAGAAATTAGTGTGAATATAGTTGGAACTTTTATTATGCCCAGCATTAGGTCAGAGCATGGAGATAGTGGGAAGAACCAGGAAAACTTGCATTTCATTTTGTTTAATTGGATTAGTCTAGAATGGCTTCTCATATGTATGCTGCCTGCACCTTCTCCTTAACAAGAATGATCAAGCCCCCATAACTTGTGTCCTGAGGGTTTCCACATGAAGCATCGTGCGGTGGTGCTGTTGAGAACGGCATGTGAGACCCCAGTGGCACGTCCACCTGGACTACCTGCATTTGTAAAAACTGCAGTTGTGTGCCTACCTGGGACCATTTGTGGCACGCTCTTCAAACTGGGTTATGCCAGGTTCTATCATGTGAAGTATTTAAAAGTGTTCTTAACACTTATTTGTTCTTCATTGCATTCTTCTCCAAGGAATTATTGTTTTGTTTGCTGTAAAATGTGGTTTTATCAGTAATTGCTTTTGGGTGCTAATGTTTTTATTGGAATAGATTTTTTCCCCATAGCATGTGGCTTTTAATGCATTATTAATCTCAGTATTATCATTGCATGGGTTTTGCTATTTCTTTCTTTCTTGCATATTTGCATGTTGGATGCTGGCTTGTGGGGTTGGGTTACCCCTAAAAGGTGCATCTCACATATTTTAAATAAATAAATTGGTTTCTTGGGGCTTAATTATTCTTGATTCTGTTTGGACAGAAGACCATTTGATGAGTCACCATAGATGGCTGGTGGATCGCGTTTGTCTCGGTGGGTGATGAAGGCCCAGCTTATATGGCATGAAAAATTAATGGCTTTTGCAGTCAAGGTTCTTCTAAAAGAAGCATGAGAAAAGTATCACAGCGAATGCCAGAAATAATCTCCAAAGCCTCTCGCTCCTCCTTTGTACTTTTCAGATGCATGCTCTTTAATGCAAGCGGCTGGTTAGCTCCATCTGCCTTGAGTTAAGGAACACTATGCCAATTATGTATGTCTATGACAGGGATCACATTCATATCTGAACCTTCCTATCCCAGCGGTCTTTTTCCGTACTTCCCTTAGCACTAGCTCAAACTTTGCTGCCTGAATCATTCATTAAGACCATTGGGCAAGTCACCACAGATCTCTTCCTTCTGTGTGACACGCCCGCTGCATCTTCTCGCCTCGCCCCGCCTCGCCCCACCTTGCTATACCTTTCCTTTCTGCTCTTCCGGTGTGAGCACTCTTGGCCACCCAGAGTTCTGTTGCTCACCATTCCCTGTTCCTTACTGTTCCCTATGGAGGCAAAGAGCCATTCTTCTTCATACATTCTCCACAAGGCTTCTGCCTTATTATTGCCTTGAATCATCATTCTCAAATATAGCATCTTAGAAATATATCTATAAATAAAGGATTTCTTGGCCTGCTATCTTAGGTACTCCTGCCTCGGCCTGAATCCCACTGGACTAAAATCCATCTAGTTGAAATGAACAGTGGTTAGCCCTTCACCTAGAGTCTGCTGCACCCAGAGCAGGACACTGGGCTGCTTTTAGACATTTCATGGAATTCTGCACATTGGCCACCATTAGTTTCAGTATTAGTATTGTGCAGCTTCATCATTGACATGCATAGAAACATAGAAACAGAGTGAATCAGAAGGGGTCTCCTGGGACATCTAGTCTGACCTCCGGCACCATGTGCATGTCAAGCCTATCTTTGAACACCCTCACTGATGGGGCCTCAGCGATCTCTCATGGAAGCCCATTCCACACCTTCGGAGTCCTAACTGTCAGGAAGTGCTTCCTGGCATCTAAATGGAACCTTGGTTCCCTGAGCTTTGCTCCATTGGAGCGCGTCCTGCCTTCCTCTGCAGGGAGGAACAGGTCTCTACCCATCTCCATGTGACACCCCCTCACATACCTGCATGTCGCCAACATATCCCCTCTGAGTCTCCTCTTCTCTAGGCTGAAGAGATCCAGTTCCCTCAGTCTCGCCTCATACCCCATCCCCTGCAAACCAGCCACCAACCTTGTGGCCCTGTGCTGCACTGACTCTAACCTGGCTATATCCTTCCTGTAATGAGGGGCCCAAAACTGAGCACCAGTTGTGGGTGCACCAGAGTCGTATAGAGTGGTAGTAACACTCTCTCGATCTAGAAGCCACACTTCTGGCTAGGCATCCAAGGGTGGCGTTCACCCTCTTGACCACCGCATCACATGCTGATTCATGTTGAGCCTGCAGTCAACCAGTACCCCGAGGTCCCTTTCACAAGTGCTGCTCTCCAGCCACTTGTCACGTAACCTGTACTTATGACACCTATTCCTATGCCCCAAGTGCAAGACCTTGCACTTATCCACATTGAATGCCATCCTGTTGTCTCCTGCCCACTTCCATAGTCTGTCCAGATCCTTTTGGACCTGGAGTACCTGCTCCTCAGTTGCAGCCACTGCTCCAGTTTTAGTGTCGTCTGCAAATCTGATCAGCAGCCTGGTCGCCCCTCCTTCCATGGTGAACAGTCTGATGCATGATGCTTTTCAAAGTACAAGAGGGCAAGTTTCTGCCCTTTGTCACAAGGGAAGAAGTAGAAGAAGGGCAGGGAAGTGGCATCAAAGGTAAACAAGGAAAGGAGGTGTCACGATGAGAATTGCTTAGGGTTGGTCAAGGCTTAGTTGTACTGGCTGGGGACACATCTTTTCATGTGCAAATTTATATGCTCATTACATGGCACATTTTGAAATCTGAGAAACTGACATTGACCCTGTTCCCATGGTTCCTCACTACGGACAAGTGCCAAGTCTTTTGGCCAAGAAATGAGGCAGGCCTGGTGTCTGAGTCCCAGAATGCAAAGCTACTGCACTAAGCCAGCATTGTTCTTAAAACTGGGGAACACGCATTTCAAGGAAGGCAGATGACCAAAGAGAGTACATGGCAGAAATGTAGCCTGAATCCCACTTCTTTGGATAGCATATTTTCTGTTCCAACATGATGCCAGCAAGAAAGTAAATTTTTCCAAACATTTTTTTCTTCAACTGCTTCTCTATTTCCTCTTCTGCTCTCTCTTTCTCTTTTATAGATATGCACCCAGATTCCACCCATCTATGCACCAGTATGCACGTTATTCACCCAACACCTGACTTAAAGAGGGAACATTTCCCTTTCCCAGTTCTCCTTCTCTACTCATGACCCTGTTTGCTCTCTCTGCATGTCCCCAAGGCTCCATTACCTTTCATCAATCCTTCTGCTCCCCATTATCTCCCCACAGCCCTATTCACCCTGTTTTCCATACTTTCTTCTATTCAACCACCAATACCTTGGCCAAGCTCAGACAAGTCCCTCTGTTCTCTGTCTTCAGGTCCTCCTTTCTGTCTTCCAGCTAATCCAAAGAGTTCCTGATTGTCAGTCAGAACAGAAACAGTCATGCATAGCAAAGGAACTGCTTAGAAGAACTTTTAGTTTTAGTTTTTGTTTTGGTGGGGAGTGGAAGGGATAGTCTAACAAGAACAATGGCGGATCTGTGGTCCAGCATTGGACCTATGGCTTGAGTCAACATCTTCATAGAAAAAAAAATGGCTCTTGAGGAGCAACCTGAAGGAGAGAAAGAGCAGTCTTGAAATTGTCCTGAGACGGTTAGTTCACTGGATCATTTCTGGGACGTCACATCATCTTGTAGGCAAATTTAGGCCAACATCCAATGGAACCCCTGTGCACACATGCCCCTCCTGCCAATTCCATTGTGATGATTGGACCTTCCACATGCACAATGGGCGTTTAACATTTCATATAAGAAGCCCCAAAGGAGCAGAAAGGGGTGCAGATTTTTGTCCATTTGGTGAGGTGCATGGAAGGTTTTGTTTCTTCTGCAACCTCTGGTCAGCCCAGGCAGTTATTGTTCACATTAGCAATTGCCCAAAGCCTATTGATGTTATTTCCCTCTAACAACACTGGCATTTTAGTCATGGACGTACCTGAGCCTCAGGCATTTAAGGCAACCATGCTCACAGCTTTCTAATGACTACCATGATGCCATGCAGCATTCAGAGCAAGCACACTACCACAGAGAGAGATCTTTTTCTAGATATTTATTAGAAAGGGATCAAAGCAGGACATGGGGAAATATATTCTGAGTAGCACAAAAAACTGAAGCTGAGCATTTCTATCTTATATCGCATGCACAGCATAAATCACATGATTTAGTTCTTATGGATAATTGTTCTGAGTTTTTGTTGTTTCACTTTTAAACTTACAGCAGATGTATTCTTGAAAAATTATGCCTGTCACAGAAAATTTGGAAAGAGTCCTGGAATGCCCAATTATGCAAGAGTTATAGCTTGAATGAGGGACACCTACTGTTTTAAAGGGGGAACTGGGATTTATAAATTTTCCACATAGGAAGTTGTGTCAGAAAGATTTAATGGAATGGGGATTGGAACAAAAGATATTCACTGTGGTTATTTTTGTTTTTCTGACACCACTTTTGGCAACACCAATTAATTATTAACTGCCATCGAGGCTTGGAGACCCAATACAAAGTTTACTCATGCATTCTTATTACCTAATGTGTTGCTTTAAGATGAAATAATATATAAACCAGGTTGCCAAGTATGTTCTGTTGCCAAGCTGTCTCTCTCTGTACACACACCCCTCACACCTCCCACACACATGTACACATGTCACATCAAAAGTATCCAGATAGACACCATGCCTCTTAATTTTTATTATTATTTATAAACTCAGAGATATGACAAGAGAATAAGCTCATTTATTGGCCAGCGGCCAGTAGATTCATGAGTTAGTTCAGGTGATGTTCAAATTGTGTTCAGCAATACAGTGCAAGTCCTTGGTCTAAGACAAGAGAAGGAAACCAGAAGACGTGACTCAATACTTTCTCTTCCATAGAATTCTGAAAATGGAAAGTACCCTGGAGATCATCTGCTCCAACCACCTGGTCATCTTCTTTCCTTTTATTCCCCCCCCCCCCCACAGCAGACAATTAAATTGAAGCCTTGGAGATGGACTCCGTGTTCCTGACCAGCTCTTTTGGCCTGGTACATGTAGGTATAGCTCCTACATGTAGGTATAGCTCCTGTTTGCGTATGATCTTAGATCAGAAGAACTGGAAACAAATGGTGAGTACATTCCTGAAACTGACATGCAATTCAAAAGGCAGTGGCATTTACTGGGGTAAATCAATCCCCAATACATTGTTAGCCCACAAAACATGCTGAGTAGTTTATCTGCCCATATATCTAAGCTTTGATCGGATTAAGCGTGGCAGTCATGAGATGGCAACCATCTTGTTTCCCAGTTCAAAAGAAGTTACAGCAGTTATTGGAAAGTTTGCTTTCTTACTTTGACCTGGTAAGCAACGAGGAGATGGTTGTACACACTAGGCTCATTCGCATTCTGACTTACTTAGCCGAGGTAACATTGTGTGAACGAGGCCACTGAGTCAACAAACCTACTGATGTGCTGACAGCATCTCACCACCAACTTCTTTTGCCCAATCATGTCATAATTGAAAGCAGTACAGTGGATTGCACCAATCACTTTGTACAGGTGCCTCTTCCCACGTGGAGGTGATGGCTTATGCAATCCACACAGTCGCACCTGACCACTGAACAAGCAGCTCTGTGGATGCTGGACACCAATAATCACACTGACATTCCCACGCACATTCCTATTGTTAACCCTGGCACATCTCCTGCATCTGTATCTATCTTGGTGATAGGATGCAATGGACATTTTCATTTGTCTTGCCCAGTTTCTGTTCCTTCAGAAGCATCTCCAATTAAGAAATGGAATGACATTTTAAAATTTCCTAATTTATCTATTTTCCTTATCTTACAGGAAAAGGTAATTCATCAGCTACAGAACTGAGATAAAGCCTTGACATTTCATCCACCCTTTTTATGAATATTTAAAATGGGAGAACAAGGCACAGGTAGAAGACTCCAGAGGAAGAGCTTTGGAGAGATGCAAAACCAGGAGAAATGATTCCCATAATAAAAGGCCAAGGAGCACACGCTGTATATGCTTTTCATAATACCCCTGTCCTTTAATTCCACACTTATTAGCAGAACTCAATTTTTGTCTAGGAAGCAAATATCTGTAAGGTATGACCTTCTAACAAAAGTGATTGGTCTTATGGAGGCTTTGTTACACATGGTCCCTCTCTCTCACTAAGGTGGGATAAATTTGTGAAAACCAGGCTTAGGGGTGATCCTTTTGTTCAGTTTGGAAAGTAAGGGAGTTTTTGTTAGTACGGTTTGTACTTCACCTCCACCACACTATTGGAGTACCAGTCTAATGCAAAGTTGGGCATTAGAAGTGCTAAGAATCAAAATGAAAATGTACTGCAGTATTTGTGTGTGTGTGTTTGCTATCTGGATTAGAAATGGGGTTTCATTGAGTCCTTTTTCTCCCATCAATTCCTTTTGCCCTTGGTTGATTTCCAGTTTTCCACAGACTTGAAACTTTGAGAAAAAATTATTGGCTAGATGAACCAATGTAAGGCACACAACTAGTGGTGTGGTGGTAAATTTCACTCATTAGGACGGTTCCCATAGCCATGTCCCCAAGTAAAGTCCAAAAATCCAGGCTCAAGCAGTTCTCCTATCTCCATCAGGAGCAAGTCCTTTGTCAATAAATGGGTCTTAACTGAAGAGAAAGCCACCTCCGATTTATTTTCCTAAAAGTGACGATGAGCATTGCAACAAACAAACTAACAGGGAACAGAGTATTTTTGGGAAGGAGGGTATATGGTCTCAATTTGTTTGCTATTTCGAAAGTGTCAGCACCGCACTGTGGGCATGGCATTATATCCCCAGGAACCCAAGGTGTGCTCTTATCACTATAAACACTGATGGCAAACAATGGTTGTGTGTGTGTGCGTGCATGTGGGAAGAGAAGCGGTAAAGTAGCTTAAACAAATGTGTGCTTTTATTGAATTGTTGAGTGTCGTTTGCTGGAGAGGCACAATTGTACATAGGGTGAAGCACACCCAGTTACTGCCCCCCATGCTCCCGCTTGTTCTGAACTGCTTAGTTGGAGAAGAGTTTTCCATCTAAAGAGTTCCATTACCCCCTAAAGATTGCCAAATAAAGGAAGACCAACTCTCAGAGCTGGGTAACTTCTGCTGCATTTGGAGGCTTGTCAGATGAACCTAAGAATATTTTGCTACTAGGGCTGCGGATAAATATTGCAGGGTCTGTTGGTTTTTGCAGTACCTAGAGGACCGCATGGCATGAATGATGATCTATCTTTAGTTTGGTGGCATCCCACTACTATGTAGGTCCTAAGCAAGAGGGGCACAAGAGAGCTTGCTGACAACTGGAAGTATGTAGATGGCCCCAGCACACCAACTTACCTTACCTCACTATGTCCCATCCAAGCTGTCAAGTGAATTGAACCAAGGCATCTCTTCTGACACAGTGTCATCAGAATGCATTTAAGCAATTACATGCAATGCCATTTACACAGTTAACCTTACGCAAGCACCCACCTGCAAAACATGTACAACTCAACTTGGAATGATGACTGAGTAAGCATGCAGGCAACAGCTCAAATATTCTTGAATGCCGGCCTCCGTTAAAGACCTTTGCATGTTGACTGTCAGGAACTGAAAAGGGTTCTGGTAAACATTTTGGCTGGCTGTACTTATGGAGTTCCAGTGACAGGACACCCAGATAACTTGGCTCTCAATGCTGTAGTCTGATGTAAAGTTACAGAAGGAGTGGATTGCAGTTTATTACAAACAAGGTGCCTACCTCCATATTTCAATGAAATTTGGCAAATGTAATAGTCATGCAGCATGTGTTAGCATTTCATGCTTTAGAACATCAGAGAGGCAGTACTTAAAAAGCCTCTTCCAGACCAGCTGCAACTTCTCACTGAAAAGTGCACTTATCATGCTAGTAAGTCCCCCCAGTGAAATGATGAGTACATTTTGCTCCTCTGTGAAAGGAATAATTGGAAACAGGAACCCTCGGTATAGCAGAAGAACCACTAAACGCCACTTAGGGGGATACTGGGGATCAATGTATTATAGGAATCTATCATCCCATGCAAAAGTGGCAGATGGTTTGCACATCCTTTTGCCATTCAGCACAGAAGGCAGAATTCAATAACCCAGGATCCTATAAAATACTGTTGCAGTGGGAAAATAAACAGTGCTTTGACTCCTGTGGGAGCTTGATTAAATTTTGCCCCCAGATCTCCAGTATATTTAACAGACCTCAGTATTTCTGATTTGCTGAAAATTGGTGCTTCCAGCTCGCTTTGAATTTCACTCTGGGCAAAACTCAGTAGAGACCCTGTTGGATGCCAGCAGTAGTCAAGAAACCAGGGGTCTCCTCACTGAACGCATCAACACCTGGTCTAGACTGCACAGTGTGTGTTGTTCATGTGCTGAGCCTCTTCCTGGCACAACATGAGAATCCCTCAGTACATCACCAGCATGGATGCATTTCAGGTATAGAAACATCCAGTGATTATTTCCTTTTCTCCAAAAAAGAGGTAAGCAGCCCTATGAGGATTGTAGTAATAATTAAGATGGTTCATTTATTCATTATGCTTCTGCACTGCTTACTAGCCAAAACTCTGAGCAGTTCAAAACAACCAGTGCAATGAAGAATTAGTTAAGGAAGAATCCTGTGCAAGTTTAGATAAAACAAAAGGCCTACAATTCCCATCATTAATGGCTGAGGCATCCTTTGAGTCATAAATCTTTCAGCTGTCTCGATTTGCACAGATCATACCATTAATATATGTGAGGTGTACTAAATACTCGGTCAGAATGAATACAGCAACTAAAGGTCACTATGATGTATTTAGCAGGTCACACACTAGCTAAAATCAGGACCTTATGAGTTACTGTCTATTTAAATACATAAAAATTCAGGTAGAACTGATAGAAATAGTATGTTTCCAGTGGCTCAGCTAGGACTATCCAAAGTGGGGAGGCGGGCGGTTCAGTGTATTCAAATATATTCTTCCTCTTTCAAAGAAGTGAAGGAGCTTGAGAGTTCCTCTCTCCATTTATTCTCACAACAATCCAGTAAGGAAGGTAGGTTAGGTGAGAGTCAGTGATTGGTCCAAAGTTACCACCTGTTTCCTGGCTGAGTGGGACTAGAATACAGACCTCAGGAGTCCCAGTCAAACACCCTTAACAACCACATCACAGTGGCCCCAAGGCCTCCTCACCATAGTTGCACTGACAACATTACTCCAAGAATGCTTGGCAGAACATCATGACTCTGAGTCAGAGAGACCAAAATGCTACCCCAAAGTTGGTGTTCTGTGAAAATGATGATGAAGCTGGGAGATGCACCCCTCAATTTCTTGCCCCATTTTCAAAAGCACTTCAACTGAACACATGGAAAGTTATTGTTAGAGTAATTCCACTGGATAGCTTCTCAGGGCCACAGTGGACTAATTGTGTGCTCTTTAGCTACTTTGATGATCAAAGGAACACAGTGTTATGGGGCCCGCTCTCTTACCAACCTAAGACAGAGGTCCATCCATGCGCCTGTGAAATAAAAGATTGCATTCCATCGCTTTGCTTTGCCTACCTACAGCCGTACATGCGTATCCTAAAAGCTTGGGTTGCCAGCAATGAGGGCACCTTAAAGGGAATAAGGAAAGTAGGGAGAAATCTCTCCAGAGACTGCCTCACTGCAGCTGACAGTCTTGTCATAACTGTTTCAGTTCAAGCCTGGAACATTTAACTGGGCTCTTGGCAGGTAAAATGCCTTTCAGTTCACCTTTGTAAAGGGGATTTATCTTGAAATATCCCCCTTCCCTTCTCCCACTAAAATATAGACAGGTGATAGCCCTATTGTTGCTCTCTCTTCAATTACTTGACTCACTTGAGATAATCAGAAGGCCTTTCTTTTTCTTCCCTTTCTTAAAACTTTCCTACTTGATGCTATCTTTACTATTCAGGGAGCAATAGTGAAGGGAACAGATAAGCTGTGTGTAACAAGCATAAGCAACAGTACATTTAAATTGCTGGGGAAAGGGTATCGAGTCTGCTGCGGGATAAGATTTATCACTCCTGCTGTGAAGCAGATGACACAGAAGCTACAAGAATGAAGCAGACAGGTTAAGAGTCAAATTTCATTAAGCTGTCTGCTAGAGGGGTGAAACAAGCACGACCAAGGAGGAGATGGAAAGGAGAGCTGATTTACAAGAAATTTGATTTTATACCATGTGTTGCAAACATCAACACCAGATATGAAAGCTGAAAAGAACTGTTTTGCTATTTATTTGTTTCTCTGCCCTGATAACAGCCTTCCTTCACCCTTCACAGTAACGGCAGCAAATCTGACAGTGGGCCATAATTTTGGAGGTTTAATTCAGCTTGCACAGCTTGTGACCCACCAAGCTGAATGAATCCTGTCAGCCATTATTAGCAGGCTGCCAAATGTTTGAGAGACCCCCTTGTTTTAGCATTCCAAGGCAAGTAGCAAAACCAAGAGGTTTATCAAGCCCCAGATGAACGATCTTCCATGGCTGGTTGGCAAGCATTCATCCTGTGCTGTGCTGCTTGTTTCAACATGCCTCCCCAAAGCACTGGCACTGAAGAGCATCAGTAAAACCATTTCCTGTGACAGGATCTGGTGTTCTTACTCACAAAACCGCACCCACCTCTCCTCCCTTCCCTGGTGTGATTTTTATATAGAAAGCTTGTGCAGAAATGTATTGATTTCCCCAAGGACTCTGTGCCCCACCAATGTCTGGATCGCTTATGAAGCTTTATCAGACTTCCATTTTGACTCTGACCTTTTGGAGCAGCCCCGCATTGGTGTAGAGACATCTCCCAGATTTTTCTAAATCAACCCAATCAGAGCTGGATTTGTGATTCAGACAAATCTGATACATGGCCCTAGTTCATAGCTATATGAACTCATGCATTCATGCATTACAAAAAGGTAGACTGATTCAGAAACATGAAGTTATAAAGGAATAACATCAAAGTAGCATTGATGGAACCATCCAATTCTGCTTCATTGTATGGAACTCCCTCCAGGAATGGAAACCCCTGGAAGTCTATAGAGAGAAATTTAGATGCCAAACCTATATGAATAATGTTATGTCATGTTAGCCATGCTGCCTTAATAGTATATGTTCCCCTATATTCCTATTTATTAATATGTTTTGTTCAAATGTTATAGATAAAGGTGACATTTTCGTTTTGAGCCAACATGTTTGGACCAGGATTTTTAGGAACTAGCCCAAGAAAGTTATCTTCACTCATAAGAACTGTTGTGTTGGAGCTGGAATGTTTGAAATCCATTTCTTCCATCCAATACACCAAATATCACAGCTGCATTGGAGTCTAAGGACATAGAATGCTCCTTTTTACTGAGACATGCCATTGGTTTCTCTAGCTCAGTATGCCCCCCACCTGGCATTTTTCAAAGTCAGGGGCAGAAATTTCTCCAGTCTGACTATCTGAGATCCTATAAATGCAGATAGCATAGAAGCAATCATGAACCTTCTGGGAGCACAGCATGTGTGCATGAGATGCATCTTCTGCTTGATCAGTATTTCTGTGATTTCAGAAGCACATCATCACCTGTGATGGTTTCCTAACTCTGGAGCTAAATGTGCTGACCATTTCTCCACTAATATCTGGGGCTATTCAACATATGTTAACCTACAGCTGATCCTCAACTGTAACTAAATGCAATGAAGCCGAGCAGAAGGAAAGAAACTCACACATCTTGATAACATCATATCACGTCTTGATGATGCCTAAGTCATAGAAGAATGAAGGAGAAGAAAGCCACCAATTTAATGTCTACTAGTCCTGATGGGAATGGCCTCTGCTATCGGAGGTGGTACACCTCTGTACTCCAGTTGCTGAACATGAGCAGGAAGGTGCTTCTTACTGCACTCATGTGGACTGATTGGCCACTGCATACAGAGCATGCTGCATGAGATTGACCCTTGGTCTCATCCAACAGAGCTGTGCTTATGGGCTTTAACTGTGAGACCGCTGGTTTTGATGGCAGGTGCACAAACTCCCTGGAGCAGACCGTAATGTGAGGGGAAGCTGAAGGCAGAAGAAGAAGAAGAGGCGATAGATTGACTCCAGAGAGCAAGCTGCATCCTTCAATTTACAAGACCTGAGAAGAGCCATCATGGATCGCCCAGTCTGGAGACCACTTCCTCATTAGGTACCACAAGTTGGAGATGACTTGATGGCACATAACAACAGCAACACCCATCTACCATTATGTCCTCATTTCAGCAAAAAATATTTATGCATCAAGGATTATCCATTTGTTCGATCGCTTAGTCTGCTTTTCAGTCATTATTTACCATTGGAATATCCCAGGAGCCCAGAGGCTGTTGGGCATCAAAAACTTTTCTTTCCTTTTTTCAGGACTCTAAACAGAAAATATAGCATGAATAATATTTCAACCAGTTACAATTTTATCATCAAGCTAGTGACACTGATTTATTAATATTGATTTCTCAGGTACGTATCACTGTCTATGCCATTTCCTTTTATGTTCCTTGCCAAGTGGCTTAAAAATAAAATCAGTGAATTATGAATTTGGAGCTGCCACAAATTTTGATATGTTGCTACCACTTTGACACTGGGATGTCATATTTCATAAATGGCAATTTGCATTTAAAAGTCATTTCTGAGCTGATGAAGAGCTGAGATAGAGGCCTTAAATGTCTACACAGTGCACGTCCCCTTGGAATACACACATCTTCTCTTTTAATTAATTATAGGGATTGTGTTGACATTCTTAATGTTTATGGATTTACAGCAGCTTGGACCAGAAACAGCAGCTGTTTTCGAATTAGTAGGCTCTAAGAGAATAGTGCAGTGGAGTCTGATCATTAACACTCAGTTAAAAGAAAACAACACTTGTCAATTATGTTCAAGGTTTCTGGAAGGAAACAAAAATGGCCTTGAAGGAGGGAGTTTCATTTGCCAATGATTTCCAGTTTTAACTAAATAAACTAGCTAATCGGTTTCATGCTTTCTTACTGCAATTTTTCACTGGATATCCCAAATCTGTTCTCAAGCTGCACTGGATGGGAGTTCACGCCATGACCATTGGCCACGCGAGGTGGAATTTGTAGTTGTAGTCAGAAAAATCTGGGGCAGGGCTACAAAGCCAGCTTTACACTTACTGCTTCTGGAAACCTGGAGTATCTTTAGCTTTTTCTTGTCTCTCACCAATAAGAAAGAATTTTCCCACCATCTATCATTGTGAGAAGGTAGATAAGCAGGTTGCTAAGAAGTGGCTTTTCTCTTTCTTCCTTCTTTTATTTTAAATACTACCACTTAGGAGCCTCTGGGAAATATCTCCAGTGGTTTTTTTTAATACAAAACTAAATAAATAAGAGCACCGCAACGGTTAAGTATTTCAACAATTTTCATTCATACTTAATGGTAATGTGCATGCATTTTGTTGCTACTTCAGAAGTATACTTAATGTCTCTGTCCACAGGGACACGCAAGACTGTTTACTTGGATGAATACTGAATATAATTGCAATATTTTACCATGACTCATTCCTTCTGTTCATGAAGCATCTCTGAAATTTCAGATTCAACTTCTTTTTGTTTAGACTGAGTGACAGGCAGCTTCACGTCAAGTGAGCAGAATAATTAGGTTAAAATATTAAGAAGGATGTTCATTAAAAATAAGAATTTTAAGATAAGAATTAAAACTGAATGGATTTGCAGTCAGGAGCAGAGTGAGTAACTAGTGAAGTTCTGGTCTATTCTTTGGTTCTTTCTTTCTTTCTAGCAAGACAAGCAAAATCCATACATCTTTGATTAGTTTGCAGAGAATCGCTTGGTTTTGCTCCAAGGGATTTTGGTGGAATGCAAAGTCATTCCGCTCTTCCAGAAGTTGGATTTTGCACACATAAAGCTGGCACTGAGCTCTCAGATGGCACAAAAACAAAATGTGACCACTGATGATTCACCATCCTGGAGGTCTCCAAGCTTGTGAGTGGGAGGGTAGCATGAGCTTGTGATATGCTTTTCACGAAGCGGCAATGCCACATGTTCTTTCCATCCCTTCCTTTCCCTCCATGATATGTGCCATGGGTAGAAAAGCAGTTTATGAATGGCCAATTGAAGCAGAACATTTGTTTGCAGAGAAAGGGGTCATGCAACCATTTGTTGTTCGTTTTGCTGTGATTAGCTTAGTGGAAGGAAAGGAAAGAAAGCTGCAAGGAGGCAAGAGTGGAAGTAGGTTTAAAATTCCTGCAGCCCCCCTCATGTTTCTTGTGTTTTGCATCCCCTGACATTATTGGAACCATGTGAAGACCTGGAATATGTAACTTGGCTGAGCAAATAACAACAGTATTACTACTAGTAGTGGTAGTAGGAATGGCCCAGTAGGAATCATCACTGAATGTATTGGTTCTATTCCAAATCAAGCCTGAGTAACTTCACTCATCACTATGAAAAGCTAATGAACCAGCTAATGATCTGTAGATACAAATGAGCCATCCCGGTTCAGTTGCCGTGAGGAGAACTTTCACATCAGCTTGTAGCACTGCAAACACCACTTTCTCCAATGGAGTCATTGCATTCATGGATTTAGTCGGTGGGCATAAATGATTTGGTAATGATATAATGAGATAACAGGTGCTGTTCATAGTCCTTATGAACCAGCACCATTTATCTCTCCAATGCAATGTTTGGAGATAAGTTGAGGAAACTGGAATGCACTGAGTTTTGTTTTTCCTAGCCTCCTCCTGCTCCTCCTCCTTTGTTTCAATATACTCTGTGAAATGAAAGGCTGTGTATATGCATCACAAGATATGGAACGATGCTATTTTCATCCACTTGCTGATTGTTTCATTTATTTTTTTCTAGTTGAGAAACAATTGCACAGGGGCCATGAGACACAGTGAAACTATTATCCATCTGCTATGCTCAGAATATGGAATTGAGGGAAGCCAGCTTGCCACAACTTCTGAGAACTATGAAGACACAAAGCAGTACAATTTCATGGTATGTGACTCTTTGGAGGGAATTCCTGGATGGTCCAGATTTCATAGGCATCAGGAGAGCCTCAGCATTATATTGTAGATCCCTTTGGAAACTCAGGACAGTGCAAAATTAGATCAACTGGCATTACATTAAAAATGGCAAGGTAGGTTATCATTTAGACCACATGTTAACGCAGCCCAAATGTATTCACAACTACCTAGATTCTCATAAGTTTGGCAGCTTTTCCTGGACAGATATTTCAATAAATGTTGCAGGGCTTATGCTGAAATGGCAAAAAAAACCAACAGATGACAATGCTGATAATTCAGAACTTTTCTAGACTTGGATTCAGCTATGCAATTTCTTAAAACTTTAGTGAGTTAAAATGTTCTAAAGCAAACCATTCTCAAAGGTATCTTAACTTTCTTCAGATATATTTTGGCCTTCCCACAATATTTTGAGGGAGAAATTGAAGTTGATTCAACATGGGAGAAACTGAAGTTAACCAATTTGTTCATTAAGCCCCAAAGCTTTGTGTGTATAGTTCTTAAAACACTGAATTCAAATCCCTATATTTTCAGCCATCTTGCCTCTTAAGTAAGAGCTGTCATCTCTTTTTTCTGATCAGTATTTTTCCATATCTTCCATATGATGAAGGCAAGCCAGCCCACTATGGTCCTTTGAGGGCTGGAAATAGATGTACCTATTAAATTTGGCTTGTGCAGATGGGTGAAACTATTGACACAGTTCATTTCCAAGAAGAACATTCAGCAGAGAAACAAATGGAGATTTCAAAAATCCAGATGTGGAAGAATGTGAAATGAACCAATGCATCACTCCTTCGCTGTGTCACTGATCAGAAAGCTCAATTCACTCTGGTCTTTTGCCACAGGATGCTGTGCTCAGAAACATGATTATATAGGAAACCTTCAGGAGTTTCGACTGATCTGAAAGTTATGGCAATTAATCTTATTGGAAGAAGAGAAGAAAAAAATAGTGCTGCATACTTTAAAAGGTAGACTTGGAATGCTTTCAGATACCTTATGATTTGACATCATGTACATCTCCCGATCTAATGTGTAGATCGAAGCTTAATCATTAATGATCGAAATCATTAATTTCCACATCTTCCAAATATTCCAATAGAGTTATTACCTGAAAATAAAGAACATTTAAAAATGCAAGTTTTGAAATAAAATGCTTCTTTAAAATGACCATTTTATGTGGATTAAAAAAGTTGCAGTAACCAATTGATGCAGAAATACACAGTAGACTTTGGAGTAAATACAAAGTAAGATGTGATGGGAGTGGAGGGGATTTGCCTGTCCCTAGAACAGATTCAGGGGAAAATAAACATAAAATTAAGATTTTATGAGAGCAGGGTGCAAATCTGTCCATCCCTAGGAAAACCCGAAGCCAAAGTGCTCGAAAGTATTCACCATGCTTGCATGTGGTATTGTCTGTTTATCTTTTTCAAAATGGTTTATTTCCTCCCCCACAGATCTGAAACCATTGGTGATCTCATTAATCAGTGCCTTCATGGTGATTTGTAATTACTAATTATAAGCAGCTATGTGCAATTGACTCCCTTTGTAACCCCCGGATAATTATTAATATGCTGTGTTTCATCCAGTGAATTCTATAAACATATTGAATTTGATTCAGTTTCCCATTATGGGTGAAAATTTTCTTTTCTGCTCAGTGGTACTAGGTTGCTGATACAGAGGTGGGGGAAGTGGGGAGATATATACAAGGAATTCTGATTAAAAGATTTAAATCATTTCTGCTCCACCACCCTCAGTAACTAGTTTCAAACCACAGTGGTTGCTTTGGTTATGTTCCCAGCAGGTTATTAACAATTAATTAGCAATACTACTCAAATGCTATTTTCTCTGCAGTACTAGACTAATTGCATGGCACTGGAATGCCATCAGACTTTGCAAACAAACAGCAAGCTGTAGACACTTGTTTTGACGCAGGGCTCTGTACAGTTTACTTAATTTTTGTCGTTGTTGTTTTCACTTCTGCTTATTTAGGAAATTGAGACCAAAATTGATCCATGCTCTGCATTTTGTCTGAATGAAGGAAATTTCAGATCTACTTGAAAAAGACAGTTTCTTTCAAGAAGTACTACAGAACTCTGATGTGTCCGTAATATGTGCTTGCTTGCAATTGTACTGCCAGTCATTACTTCACAGTTTTCCTTTGGCAGCCCCAAAGGATTAACTTTAGTTCTTACCTCTTGGTCTTGGCCTATAATCCTTCCACTAACTAAGCAAGCCTTCTAACAGCTTCCTCCATTTCTGAAACTTGGGATGCTTGAAGAATTCAATCTTTGCAAATATTGATTTGAAAAATGACCTATTTCATGCCTTCTGCATTAATTTGTGGATTGGGAAGTAGCTATCCATCAGATTTCACATTTCTTCCAGTGCTGTGGTATGGCTTTCAGCTTAAAAATGTTTCAAATTACCTTTAAGGATGCATGCTTTGAGATAAATTAGTTTATGCATATAAATGGTAAAATAAAATACTTCCAAAATGCATATTTAAATGTCGGGCTTTCTGGTGCTGTTTAAAAACAGAGAGTGCTCCCAGCAACTGGCTGTGTGTCCTGGCCAACCAAATAGCCCTGCTGATTGCCTGCCTTGACTTCCCATTGATTATCATCCATTTTAGTGTCTGAGCTATGCCAAACCTAAAGAAAGGCTTTGTATAACCAGATGATACCGCCCAGACATGGGGAATCCCTGACCCATGGGCCAGATAAACCCTAGGAGGCTTTCTATCTGACCTAAAAGCTTCTTCCTCAGGCTTCGGTCTTTCTCCTGACCAGGGAAGCACTCATGTCCAACTAACATCTCCAATGTTCAGGGCTCAGGAAGGAGGCATGAAAATGCAAGGCTGGGTGTCCACTTTGGGCCCATCCATTTTCCCTGTTAACCTGAAGCCCCCGAAGGCTTTCTGAGGTAACAAAGTGCTCCCTAGGCCTAAAAACATCCTATACCCCTAGTGTAATTCATAAATTTCAACACACAAACACAGATGGAATTACTAATGCATTATTTAGTTAGTTCAGTTTATGTCTAGGTTGCCACATAACCTGAGGGTTCTCTGGGTGGCTTACAAATGCTGGACTGGCATGTAACCATCAACACAATAGATAAAAAGCAATAAAAGTAATAAAACATTAAAATATATCCCACATGTTAAAAGAATTATGCCATACACCAGACTTAACCAAAGGTGACCAAATAAATTAAAACAACCCAGAAGTATGTAAATATCCATAGCAAAATACAGTCTAAATTAACTGAATGCTTGTTGAAACAAAAGAAGTTTTAACCTGGTGCCTGAAAGAAATCAAGGCCAGACCGCTGTAATGAAGCAAACTCCAAAGTCTTGGATTAGGTTTAAAAAATATGAAAAAAGGTCTTGAAATCTAAAGGGAGGAGCAGTTCCATCATGCTTCTACAGAGCAGAAGTGTAAATGCATGCATGCCGAATAAATTTGACAGAGTTTCATGATCATAAAATATATTTGTTCTCTGGACCTTACAAACTTTATTCTTAAATTGCCTTCCTCAAACTTAATGAGGAAGACCACAGGGAAATTGGAAGACATGGGGGCAAGAGACTGGACACTTTATAATAAATTTACAACTTGACATTGTTTCAAATACAGAAACTCACTCACTCACAGAACATTTGGACTGCATTCATTCACTCCATTCAGAAATTGATCTGACTGAAAAGGTGAGAGATTGCAATCAAAAGTAATGCCACTTGCTTTGTGAGGACAAATGATTGCATCTTTCAGATTCTTTAAGGCAACAGATACCTTGCAATCCAAAGCTAGCAAGGATTGGAGATGATTTGGAACCATACGGTGTGAAACTGCCTTTGCAGCAGCAATATTGGTCATTACATCTATTTCTGAGGCACTTCCAAGATATCTGACAAATGAACTAAGTACTTCTTGTGTATATAATGAGTACGTCTCTTTCAATGGAATTCTCATCTCATTTACCTCAGTGAAAATTATTATGTCCCTCTTCAAAGCACACCTCCAAAGCAAAGCTCATTGAATATATCTTGAAGAGCTGCTTGGAAAATAATATTAATTGAGATTCTCTCCCAGTGCGTTTGACCTCCAAGAATGTTATTCAGACTGATAATTTTTGATATCAAGTAATAAGGTGAAATAAATGATTATGCTTAGCGATCCTGAAATACCTGGGCACTGTGGAGGAAAGATCTGACCTGGATCCTTGGACTGGGCTCCCATCTGCAGTCCACATGGTACAGCCCTCACACAAAAGCAAAATCTCAGTGAGAATTAGGGCTCTGTCTTTCCAAGATTCCTCACTGTCATTCTTGCCCGTAGGGATGCAAAGCTTTCCTCTGAAGATGCCAAGCAAGCTGTGCTGGCACATTCTGGGGAATAAAACAAGGAAGCAGTTGGAGGTTACCAAATTTTTGACTACGTCTTGGGGACCACGCAGGGCCAGTGCTGCTCAACCTGTCATCTGTCTATAAAGGAAGAAACATTCGAACAGAAAGGGAAACTCAGGTTATTAAAGCAGAGTGCCAGAACATGGAATTATTGGATTTGTATGAAATAGGATCATATTATAGCATGTAGTAATGATTGGATAATATTTTTCTAGACACACTAAGGAAAGCATACATGCATGTAAATCTGCATCAAATTGTGAGCCAAGTGGGCCTTCATCAAAGTGTATGCCTTCTTGTATGGAAGAAGGTAGACGATGCTGCAGGATCAAAGTGATGGGACTGAAGTACAGATTGTTGCTAGAAGTGTGTTTCCAAAGGCTCACTTATAAATAAGAACATAAGAATGTAAGAACATAAGAAAAGCCTGGCTGGATCAGACCAAAGGCCCTTCCAGTCCAGCACTCCGTACACATGGGGGCAAACCAGCTTCCTCCAGGATCCCTCAAGCAGGACAGGCACAAGACCTCCTCTTTCCCAAGCTCCTCAGCAACTGGTGTATGCAGGTGTGCCACCTCTGGTAAAAAAGGTAGCCCTCCAGGAATGGGTTCACAACCTAGGAAAAAATTGGATCCAGCCTCTTCATAGCTGATTAGTTGGATACACATTTCTCCTGATGATAGATAGCTGTCTGTAGTTATCTTGTTGCACAATATCCTGGATAGATAATTGAAATACAGTCTCTGGTGGGTTGCTCTTGTCAACAGACCAGAAGCTTCACTGAGTATTAAATGCCTAATGGCTTCACCCTTATTTACTATTTAAAGAATGCTGGTTTAATCGACCAGGGTTAAGGCTGTCCCACATTGGTCCAAATTTCAAAAAGTGAGAAACTGGAAGCTTTAGGCTGATCCTTGGACTTAGATGTCCTAGATCAGTAGAAAAATGCCACAAATTGTGCTTGAAGAAAACGTACCCTGTGCACCCACCTTGTGTTTTTGGTTTCTTTCAGTCCCAAATCCAGATGGGAAGGATGGAGTCCATGAGGGTCCTTTCAAGTTTCTGATGTATAGGCTTCATACATAGGTTGGGGCTTGGGCACTGATGGATAGTTAGATGCCTTATTTTATTATTGTAGATGTAGGGTGTGATTTTATTTTTAGCCTTTATTTATTTCATCCATATAATGCCTAATAGCTGAAGACTTTCGAGCAGTTCACAAATGATCAATGGCCCCTTTGAAAAATTTTGAGTAAAGTGCCATATTTAGCATAATCTTGAGTTTGTCCTGCTGTTATTTTGTATTGATTAGGGCAGTTCTGTCATGTTAATGTGTTTTCATTACTATTTCTTCAAAGTAAAATATGATAGAGGCAATATCTTAGATTTTGAGTTGATATAAAAAGGTAAAGGTAAAGGTTCCCCTTGACATTAAGTCCAGTCATGCCTGACTCTAGGGGGCGGTGCTCATCTCCGTTTCCTGGCCGAGGGAGCCAGTGTTTGTCTGCAGAGAGTCTCCGTGGCCATGTGGCCGGCATGACTAAACACCGAAGTGCACGAAACGCTGTTACCTGCCCACCGAAGTGGTACCTTTTTATCTACCTGCATTTGCATGCTTTCGAACTGCAAGGTTGGCAGGAGCTGGGATGGAGCAACGGGAACTCACCCCGTTGTGCAGATTCGAACTGGCGACCTTTCGATCAACCAGCCCAGCAGCAGCACAGTGGTTTAAACCACTGCGCCACCTGCAGTCCCTGAGTTGATATACATGTAGTTTAATATGTACTATACCTGAGTACATGAATACCCAGTGTCCCTTTTGTTGCAAGGTTCTGCACCTTGTAACTTAATGGTGCTACAGTTCAATGCAATGCTGTTTCTAATGAAAACAAAAGTTTTCACAATAAATAGGGAAGAAGCAAAGATGGGTCAAGGCATTTTGGTACCTGAGGCAAAATTTCCATGATATTCTTTATGACGGACTATAACATAATAAACTCGTCATGAACTCAGACTGATTGACCATGTGCTTGACCATGAATAGCCAACAGGTATCTGCATGCAATAGAAGACTGGCTGCTCCAGTCTTGTGGTGGAACTTGTCTCCTGGATAGAAAGTGATCAGATCTGTCAATGAGTTCAAGCTGCTTCTCCCTTGCTCCCATAAGCATAGTTTCTCCATTTCATGTTTATTTGAACTTACTGTTCCAGTATTTCATTGCAATTCCATTCTGTATTGCTCCCTAGCCAGAGCTCTTGGGGCAGTGTGCACCATACTCATCTTGCTTGGTGCACATCAAAACAGGGACATGGAAGCATCATTCTGCTTTGGACAGTTATCTTAGTACAGTAATAAGGACTTCAGGGTACTTCTTAAGAAAGAATAGGGCTGTGTGTTGGTGTGCTTGTTTTAAAGTTCTGGAAGTTCTCTTGAACTACTTAGCCTGTAGTAAGGTGCCAATATCACAAGATCTATAGCATAAATCCTCTGAACTCAGCAGAAAAAAATGTATGCCATGTATAAGGAAATAGCAGGAATCAGTGGGGATTATGAATAATAAATATTGTAATTCACAAGCAAAACATTGTTTTCATTCTAGCAAAACACAAAAACATTAAGGTGAATTGCAAGAATAAGTTTCCATCATTATGTGCCTCAAAATTCTATTGCTTCTAAAAATGACACCTTCTGAATTAATAACTTGAAACTTGGCATCCCTCATCAAGCTAATGTGCAAAATTTCAGAATGATCCAATCAAAATGGTCTCTGGGAGAGCAACTTTAAAAAGTGCTGAAAATTGGCACATTTATCCTAAGTTCTACAGCTTGAGCTATGGCATAACATATATCTTCTTTCTCCCTTCTCTCTCTCTCTCTCTCTCTCTCTCTCTCTCTCTCTCTCTCTCTCTCTTTCTTTCTTCTCTGTGTGAAAATTACCTAGGTTCTTTATTCAGACTTGCCCTTTCATCAATTTGGAGAGATCCTGAACAGTTGTTCCAAGATTTTCTTTGGAGCTAAATGGCATGCCCGTTATGAAATTCCTAGGTCTGTTAAAGTGAGGTAGGGTGCACTTTTATTGACTTATTGCTATTTGATTTTTGTATTTTTAAAGTTTCGTTGTTGTAACCCACCCACGGAGCTGTGTGGCTAATGAGGTGGGCTAGAAATCAAATAAAAAGTAAATAAATAAGCAGACTATCATTAAAAGATGCCCTCAGCATGCCTGTTTGTGAGATTATGTCCAATCTTGCCTTTTTAAAGGAAAGAGCTAAGGAAGACTATCACCAGCATTTCAAGATGGGGACCCATTATTGTTGCAAAACGCATTGCTGCACCAGGGAGCTGGCTCCTTTAATGCCTCGGACTTCACCCTGGCTCCATGACTATTGATCTTCCTGATGCCACAGAGATGACTTCATTTTAGACACCGCCATTTTTCCTTACAGCACCACTGGACATTTGTGATCCTGCTATTAAAAAAGAAAAAAGGAAATGAATTCAATCGTTCATTTATTTTAATAAGCAAGGATCCCCCACTGCCAAAATTAAATAACTGGAATAATGCATCTAGGATGGACACATTTTTTAGCCAGTTGAATTTTGCCATGCATGTAATCTGACCTGATGGTTTGAACTCACAGAACTGCAAGACCGAATATTGGTCTTTCTGAAGAAGCTGCAGTCCTTAAGGATATAATTATTACATTACTGCATATATGGTAACAATCCACACATAAAAACATCATAAGATGAAACTCTCCAACAAGGTGTCCAAAAAACATTAAGCCACACATTAGCAGACGATTTTAAGTTAGAACAAAATGTTACCCCACTGCACATTTTATTGGTGTTTTCCCAAAGTGCTTTGATATTCCACAGAAGTTTCACTTCAGAAAGCTCCTTATCCAACTGGTTCAACTTTTACTTTAGGTGAAATGGAGGCATGCACACGTGCCTGCTAACCTATTTGAACGTCATGTGACTACCGGCACATCCCTAAGCTGTCCAGCTGGAGGAACTCTGACTTAGCTTCACATTTATTTCATTGTTTTCCTTAATCAGGTATTCAAATATTTGTGCTCCATTTTTCTTCTTAGAAATGCATGTCCATTTGTCACTCAACACTAGTCAAAATAAGCTGACAGTGTATTCCATGAAAGCTTTCACAACTGGGAAAAGTGCCCTCTTTGCTATTCTTCAGGTGCTGAGCTCAGAACAACTCTATGAATTTTCATCTATTCAGAAAGAGGGAGAATAAGAAATGTTTCATTTTGTCAGCCTGAACCAGCCTTGTGATTTTATCCAATTGGCCACGTGTTTCAGTTTGATTTTGACCAGAATTTACTTATCCAATTTTCACTTCCCAGAACTGATCACAGACTGGAATACAATATGCTGATGCACCTCTGATCTTGCAATGTGACTCAGTGAGAAAAAGCAACCGAGAAATCTGTACATATAGAAATGCATAGGAAAAAGGCACACTAAAGAGAATTCCAACACGTACACTTTTTGCCAGTGGATAATGTATGTGCATAGTTGAAAGGGAATGTGCACAGAGTAAGTACATATTGCAAAATGAACACTAAAAATGCATTCATTTATGGGCAGAAAAATGCTCACAATATGGACACAACTTGAAATCGGGTTTGAAGTAAAACATCAACCAGCTTTGCAGATTTTCACATCACTAATTGTGTGTTATTCTCACAAGGCTAATTCAGAGCAAGTTGAGGATTAGTGTTCTCATTCTGCACGGTCTTTGTGATATTAGCATACATCTGTAAGAGGAGAGGAATGTTTTGCAACACTAAAATAATGTAGTTTGAATAAAATGATCAATGTAGACATCATATATTGCGGGGGGGGGAGAGATCTATAGACACAGCTGTAGGTACTGTAGATTGACTGCAGCGATGGATGGAGATGGGGATGCGGATGGACACGGGCATGGGGAGAGGGAGATGATACAGGCATAGGCAGAATGGGCCTCAAAGAAGCAGTTGATTGGGGCTGTGAATACATTGCAGAAGACTTCTTATGGCATGTTAAGCAAGTACTTCTTAAACAGATTAATAAATATGTCACACATTTATGAGCATTGCTCCTTCAAAAAGCCAAATGCAGAACCTTTTTCAAAGAAGAAGGTTTTTAAGAATATGTTTCACCATTTAATATCTACACGATTCTGCTGAAATATAGTCATCTAAAAATGGAAACATCTTCCTATCACTTTCTTAAAGATGAGAGTTTGCTATTCAAAGTTTGACTTTTTATTCTAATTAATATTAAAATAGGTTGCATATTTGCAGGTTGGCAAGCATCCTGGTTCTCATCAAAACAGAATTTAACAGATCTTTCACAGAGAGACTGTGTTAGAAGTAACAGACTGCTGCATTTAAACAAAATTTAAAAATAAAAATACACTACCTTCCTCCACATCCAAGGCAATAAGACCTTCCATCTCTTATATTTAATTTAAGAGCACTAGATTATACATTCATGAAGTTTACATCACTTTCCATTTCTACTGTGCCTTTTCTCCTCTTAACAACTGTGTACCCATTAAAATAGAAAATGATGTAGAACAGCCTCACTGATGGAAAGGAGACATAAACTAGCTAATAAACCACATGTTCCTTCCCAGATCTATACACTCAGGTTGCACACTGATGTTGTACCATGCTCACACAATCTCCATATTTGAACATTCTCCCTTAATGCGTGCATTCTCCTTAGACTGATGAAGGATTCAGTGATATAGTGAAATTCTATTTCTGCACCAACTATTAATCTACATCCTGTTTTAGAAAAGGGCATCAAGACTTAATGCTGGCCCTGGCACTTTTATAGAAGCAAAGCTTTCGTTTGGAGCTTTCGAATACTCTAAGTGGCAAAATCACTCTCAGTATGGAAAGATGTTCAATGGATTAGAGAGCCTTTGAAGTATTTCCACTTGTTAAATGGGCACACAATTTCTAAAATATTTCTTCCATGTGGACTATAACTAAACTCACTCCCATGACCCATGCTTCCAATCAAAATACCTGTCTTCCATATGTGGAAGAGGGTTTTACCAAATAACCTTAATATGAACCTCAGTCTCACTGTTTTCCAAGTCTAGACTGTTTTTCTCTTTTAGCAAGTCATCTATCTGTTTATATCACTTTTCAAGAACTTCTATGTTGTTCCACATGCTGCCAATGGGTGACTTGCTCTGAGCTGGTTGCCTGTCTCGCTTTCTTCAGATATTTTTCCCATGGCCAGTTTATTAGCCCTTCCCCTCTGAGCTCAGCATAGTCGTAGCCCGCATTGCATTGCGAAATCATACAGGGAATTGATCATAAGTGGTTATCACGAGAGGGATATGCTGCAGATTTTGTTTGTTTCTTGTCCTTGGTAAATGGGTCCAAATTGAAGCTTTCTAGGGGAAACTGATTCCCTGGGATACTGAACTGAAAATTCTGGCCTTTCTTGCCTGATTTCAGCAGTTTTACTACAGGGGAACCCAATTCCTGGCAAACATTTGGTCACTTAGGAGGCAAACAAGATTTCCTTCTACATATGAAGTATCAAATTTATCAGCTATTGGGAAATAATGAAAGAGAAAGAGAAGGGTGGATGGAACCAGTGTAAGGGAAAGCAGTGTATTGATAAGGACAGTTAAAAGCCACTTGGAAGGACCAGGGAAAGAGGTAGCTGGTGGGGGAACCGGTTGCAAAAGGGGGAAACAAGTGTGTTGAATCAGTGCCATAGGTAGAAGCATTATATTATTCATATTGTTTAATGAACAGCTGCATGTCCCTGGTTATTTTGGAAGCTTTGTGTTGCCCTCTATTATGTTCCCTAAATAGATGCAATGTGGCTCAAATAATTTATATATTATAATAATTTAGGCTGGGTGTATTGCAGAGCAAAAACTTCAACCCAAATTGTGACCCTTACCAGCACAGACAAGTGTATTCAAGGAGAGGAAAGACTGAGCACTTTTACAGTTTGAAAGGTTCGTGGTGAGAGAACTATTGGATAAGCGAGGCTTCTAGACAGCTAGTTACTCTGGCTTAATTAGTAACTTGTGTGTGAGACCCAAATAGTGTCACAGCAAGAGGTTTGCTGAAAGTTTGGTTCAAATTAACATGCAAATTTGATCTGGACCTGCCTTCTCACACTGATGTGCTTTTAAAATATGTACAATGAGCACTTTTAGCAAAATATTTACTGGAAGTAGCATTTGATTGTTCCATTTTTTTCTACATGACATGTTTCAGTTCTGGTATATTGATGCAATATTTTATCATATGAATGGATAAGTAATAAAATGGATGGATGTAAACCACAATTTTATCAATACTTTCAGATTACTGATCTCTTATTAGCTTTCAGTGGGAAGCATGGGAAGGGAAGCAGTTTGACAAAAGCAGAATGCTTGATAAAATCATATAATCAGAAGAGGCCCTTTCAGTAAATGCACAAGTTCTGGCAAGGGAAGCTGAATAGCATCTTAAGTGATAGACTGAAATGGTGATAGTAGAAAATCTGAGAAAACCAATCAGACTTGAGCAAAAGGGATAGGTATAACTTTTGGAGTTTGGACAAAAGATTCTCTTAAATAGCATTTTACCAACTATATTTCCAGTGGTATCAAAACACAAAATATTACAGTGACTTATTCTGGAATTATAATGCAAACAATAGATTTCCTTTATTCTTTTCCACTGTCCATGGGATCTGCATGGCTAGATCTCTTCTAGAATTCTGTGTGGGATTTTCCAGAAAAAGTGGTATTGTTTGTAAGATATAAATAGATACCCCAAACAACACAGTGACTGGGTTCAGAGAACACAAAAACCCACATTCAAGTGTTGAGTGGGCTTGTTCAACTGTGAGTTGAGGTTGATATGTGAGTTATTGTGTTTGCCAACATCATCTAACAAACTGTGAAGAACAAGCCCTAGGTTACAACCTGTAGAACAAACTATGGATTCAGGCAACAGACTGGAAGTTGGAGATGCTACACTGTAATGATTCTGCTTCTACTTTGATGTTTAATTCTAGAAGGCGATGGAGAATTATTGATGTTCAGCACTATGTTCAGGGATTTCTGTTATCCTGTAAACTGTTTAGCATCTACATGAATCAGTTACTCATTTTTGGAATCAGCCATCAAAATAGGAACAGAATCACTGCACTGTAGTACCTCCAACTTCTAGTTAAGAAATCCTATTCAGAAACATGTCAATGAGAAGTCCATGACAACATCATCATTGCAAAAAGTTGAGATACATAGGGAAGAGGAAAATACTGACTTGCTGTTAAACTCATGACATCTCCATGGACAGTGTCTAAAGATGGACTGTAGGAGGAGCTACATACTTAAATGCTTTAGACTTTTAGCAAGGTATTATCATATTTCTGGTCCCTATTTTTATTGTTGCCAAAAAAAAAAAAACAGCTGATTCCCCCCCCCCCCGCTCAGTCTTGAATATGTAAAATACAGCTGGTACATACTTTCCTAGAGATCAAATTGCCAACATACGCTGGATCATGGAGAAAGCTAGGGAGTTCCAGAAAAACATCTACTTCTGCTTCATTGACTATGCTAAAGCCTTTGATTTTGTGGATCACAACAAATTGTGGCAAGTTCTTAAAGAGATGGGAGTACCAGACCATCTTATTTGTCTCTTGAGAAACCTATATGCGGGTCAAGAAGCAACAGTGAGAACTGGACACGGAACCACTGATTGGTTCAAAATTGAGAAAGGTGTTCAGCAAGGCTGTATACTGTCTCCCTGCCTATTTAACTAATATGCAGAGCACATCATGAGAAAGGCGGGCCTAGATGAATCACCAGTTGGGATTAAGATTGCTGGGAGAAAGATCAACAACCTCAGATATGCAGATGATACCACTCTCATGGCAGAAAGTGAAGAGGAACTAAAGAGCCTCTTGATGCGGGTGAAGGAGGAGAGAACAAAAGTTGGCTTGAAACTCAACATTAAGAAAACTAAGATCATGGCATCTGGTCTTCTCACTTCCTGGCAAATAGATGGGGAAGAAATGGAGGAAGTGACAGATTTTATTTTCCTGGGCTCCAAGATCACTGCAGACGGGAACCGCAGCCAAGAAATTAAAAGATGCCTGCTCCTGGAAAGGAAAGCTATAGCAAATCTAGACAGCATACTAAAAAGCAGACACATCACCCTGCCAACAAAAGTGCATATAGTCAAGGCTATGGTTTTCCCAGTTGCAATGTATGGCCGTGAAAGCTGGACCATAAGGAAGGCAGAGCACTAAAGGATTGAGGCCTTTGAATTGTGGTGTTGGAGGAGACTCCTGCGAGTCCCTTGGACCGCAAGGCGATCAAACCGGTCAGTCCTAGAGGAGATCGACCCTGACTGCTCTTTAGAAGGCCAGATCCTGAAGATGAAACTCAAATACTTTGGCCACCTAATGAGAAGGAAGGACTCCCTGGAGAAGAGCCTAATGCTGGGAACAATAGATGGCAAAAGAAGGGGACAGCAGAGAATGAGGTGGCTAGATGAAGTCGCTGAAGCAGTTGGTGTGAGCTTAAGTGGACTCCGGGGGATGGTGGAGGACAGGAAGGCCTGGAGGTATGCTGTCCATGGGGTTGTGATGGGTCGGACATGACTTCGCGACTAACAACAACAACATAATTTCTATGAAAGCTCATTGAGAATAGTTCACATTTTCTGACATTAAAAATATTGACAACTTTGTCAGGTATAGACAACCCTCATTATTGTATGCATATTCCCCAGACAGCATTTTAAAATTGCAAGATATTTGACATGTGAAGTGGGTAACTGGATAAATGCACATATAGAATATGGCTTTCAGTAGGCGTGACAGCTCAACAGAGCTTTCATATTTACCAGCAATACAGTAGTTGTTCAACAGATATTGTAGGCAAACAGGAAGAGAAGGAGTGAGTTTTATCAGCTGGGGAAAGATTTCAAAGTCATACAAACGGGCTTCTTGCTGATTGACACATCATTAATTAGCATCTGGATTGCACTAGTACCGCTTAAATAGCTCAAATTAAGGATAACATTTTGTTTTTGTTTACATTCAGAATGTATTATTTGGGAAACAGGCAGAGCAGATTACTTGAGAGTTCAGGGTTACATCCAAGTTCTCCAACTGTGGTGAAGACTTCTATAGCCTCACACTGAACGTTGAGGTGAGAAAGCTTTGTCCTGAGGACTCGTAACTAGGGCCACGGCTTGCATGTTCATTATCTGTTTAAAGACGCAAAGAAGTCCAGAGTGTGCATATTGAAAAGGAAAATGCTCCATTCAAAATTTCAATTCTGACACTTCAAAAGTTTGGAATAGTAAAATTTGGCACCTCAGAGAAGTTTGAATATTTGTGAGTATTCATATCGGCTCTTAACGAGTGGGATATTGTATAAAGTTTGAATATCGAAGTTTCCATTGTTTATATAGGCAGATCTCTCTGTCATTGCAGTGAGCTGTGCCTCATGAACCCAATTATGCTTCCTCACCTTTTCCCTTCCTTCAAAGGTTGATGTGTAATATTAGCATCCCAGCATCAGTCACTGAAATGAAGGACAAATATCTTATTAAAATAACACATTTGCCTCTGTTAAAACAAAATGGCTGCTTTGCATAATTTGCTGTATAAAAAAAGCTGAACAAAGTCTGCCAGAGCATTTTTATTCCACATATGGCACCAGACTTGTTGTCACAGTATTTAATAAATTAGGTTTCCAGAAAAGGTTAGAGCTTCTTTAACCTACTAATTGTCAGTGAAGAAGAAAAGAGTGTAGACTTGATGCTCTAAATCATTCTTTGGAAACTGTAAAATGCAAGCTGCCATCTAAACATTTCTGCCAGCGGCTTAATGGTAATAAATGATGTTATTTCGTGAGGTCAGAAAAACATTCATTGTGAAACCTGGGCAATGATCACCTTAGATGATATTTATCTTCTTTTACCTGGAAATACTGGACCAGTTCATTTGCTAGTTGTTACAGTGCATGTTACTTATTTGCATCAAGAATACTTTTCCAGCGGGCTTATGCATCTGAAAAATTGCAATTAATTTTGCTTGAAAGGTCACATGAAATTACTATTCAGAAAATATTGAGTTCTAAATTATACTATTAAAAAGACTATCAACACGATGGGTGAATACATGTTCTAAAACTATTGAGCCCAATATTATGCTATGGGAATGTCCATCAATATGGTGGGTATGCTATATATATAGGAAGGGTCTCTACAGCCTAGTTCCCTCAGGAAACTGATGTGACTATACCAAATTTGAGTCCAGGTTCTGAAGTTAGTACACACCTGGCTATCCTCCATGGAGTGAATGTCCCCTGAAAGAGAAAATGATAGAAGCAGGGTCCTTCAATTATTTATTCGTTGTACTTTTAAACTACCCAATAACCAAAGTACTTTGGGCAATGTACGGTACATTAAAAGCATGCAATATTAGAACACACACACACCAAAGCAAAAATAAATCCAGTGGCAAAGAGTAAAACTATTACAGCACCACTGAACATGCTTACAATGAACAGCAGAATAAAGTATGAAAGGCATTAAAAGCAGCTCTTAAAATGGAGGAGAATGAAAAGTTGATGAAAAGACCACAGCAGGGATGTGATACAAGACTTTCTGGGAGAATATCCAGGAACAAGCTACTGCTAGTAGCCACTGATAACCGCATCCTTCCTGAATCTGTCTAATCCCCTTTTTAACTATCCCGATTGGCAGCTGCCATCACCGCTTCCCATGGCAGCAAATTCCACAGTTTAACTGTATGCTGTGTGAAGAAGTCCTTCCTTTAATCTATCCCAAACCTCCCACCAATCAGCTTCAGGGGATGGGAGAGGGAAAAAGATGCCTCCCTCTCCACTTCCTCCACCATGATTTTAAACACTTCTATTCTGTCTTCCCTTAATCACCTTTTTTTCTATGCTGAAGTAGTTCCGGTTGTTGTAGCCACTCCTCAAAGGAGAATGTCTCCATCCTCCGATAATGTTCCTTGCCCTTCTCTGTGCCTTCCACCCTTTTCAGATAAGGCAATCAGAACTGATCACAATATTCCAAGCACCATCACTCCAAAGATTTGCATCCTCAGATTTGGAATGAGCTCCCAACTGAGACCCACCTGGTACCAGCCTTGTCATCTTTTTGGTGCCAGACTAAAGCTGGCTTCAACTGCAGGGCATTTACTCAGTTTACCAGGGTTTTGTTAGCTGCTTAATCAGATTCCGAGATTTATTTTAAGTTACTGGGCTGTACATGTGTTTTAAATTTGGTTTTAAAACCTGTATGGCAATTTTTAAATTATGTTTTATAAAAGTGGTAAATTTTAGTTTGCATTTTTAAAGGATTGTTGAAAATCATTCAGAGAGCTTTGACTATTGGTTGGCATAGAACTGAAATGGATAAGAATAATAATAATGAAAGAGTGAAAATTGGTGGAAGATAAATCCATAATTTAAGATATGCAGATGGTAGCATATTAGTGGCAGAAAGCAGCAATGAACCTAAATGATTCCTGTTGAAAATGAAAGAAGAAAGTCTAAAAGCAGGACTGCAGCTGAATATTAAGAAAACAAAAAGCATGACTGCAGGGGACTTACACAGCTTTAACGCCAACCGTGAAGAAATCAAAATTGTGAAAGGTTTTGCATATCTTGGCTCAATCATCAACTCAAAGGCTAACTGAAGTCAAGAAATGAGAAGAAAACTGATACGCGAAAGCAATGAAGGGAATAGGAAAGATCATGAGGTCTAATGATGTCACTTTCAGTGGAGGGCAAGGTCAAGACAATGCACACTGCTTTATTCCCAGTCACTGCATGTAGGTGTGGAAATGGGACAATGAGGAAACCCAACAGGATGAGAATGGTTGCTTTCAAAATAAGGTGGTGGAGGAGAGCTTTGCAAATGCCCTGGAGTGATCGAAAAACAAATAAGGGGGTTCTAGATCAAATCAAGCCTGAGCTTTCCCTGGAAGCAAACATGACAATGGATGTCTTCATACCATAGGAATGTCATGAGAAGGCAAGACTCCCTGGAGAAGATGATAATGCTGGGGAAAGTTGAACAGAGGAGAAGAGGAGGAGCAATTACCAGATGGCTGGATTCCATAAAGGAAGCAAAAGGCTTGTGTTGTCAAAAGTTATGCAGAGCTATCAAGCACGGGAGGACATCACTGGGTCACTGCAGGTTGGTGATGACCTGAGGACACATAACAATAGCAAGAACTTGCTACCCCGAGCTATTTCTGCAGGGCTTATAGCTTGATAAATGCATCAGTTCCATTTTCCTAAACCTGGTATCCTCTGGATGTGACAAATGGGAGGAGTTGTGGTTCAACACACCAGTTATTGTTGTCATGATTACATTGCATTTCTATACCACCTGTAGCCAAAGTCCTCTGGACAGTTTCCAACATTTAAGTCACTCATCCAGATTTAAACCAGGCATGACCCCGCTCAGCTTCCTGAAATACCTGCCTAATACCTAGAGGTATTCCATTGGGAAAGACTGCTCTAGTTTCTGTAGGGAATCCACCAGCTGTCTTGGAAGTCATCATTAAAGCCATGAACATGTTCAGCCAACTAGAAGCCTGAAACGGCACCTCGGGCATGTTTCTTTTTCTAGTTACAAATTGCCATCCCGTGCAGTTGCTGCATCTTAATAAGTGTATAATATATTTCCCCTATGGGTTGAGATAATACAATTGACTAATAGTTTAATCAGGAAAGATATGTGTGAGTAGTTTGGGACAAATTCCACACATTTTGAATCTGTTATGTTCTTCCTGATACAGCTCTTTGCTACAATGCAGAGATCTCAACACGTGTCGTGTATTCAAGAAACAGTAATAAAATCAAGGTAGATTAAAAGCTGCTGAGTGAAGATTTTGTCTGTTTCTAGAGATAAAACACAATGCAATAAAGACTGGTTCATTCTCAGAAAGGGTTTTTGCTGCATGTCACAAGTTCTTGTCATGCTGATCAAAGAAAAATGGCAAATGATTCTTGTTCTTGTTTCATCAGAACTTTTGTCTCCTGTTGCCTCTTGCTGCCTATGGTAAAAGCATGAGGCTGCAAGGGAAAAGCTGAATTCCAGGAGAAATTCCAACAGGACAGATCAATGGAGCCCATGTCACTTACTATCATAGCGGCCTCTTGAAGGACACAGCATGCTTGTGGTTGCTAGTGACTCCCCAAGGGAGTTGATGGATTCTGCACAGGAACTAGTGTGTTTGTGAAGTGGTGGACTCTTTACTAGCGCTGGGGGTGAGTTATCAAAGCAATGGTGGAAACATCAGAAGAAGGACATTGAGGATTTTTATCCATGTACAGTTAAAGCCAAAGGAAAGCTGAACAAGTAAAAGGGAATAATGTGACACAAAGGCTGGGAGAGCTTTATACCTAATGTTCCAGCAATTCTTGTAGCAGAGAGCGAGCGAGAGAGGGGTGAGGCGTGGGGGGAAGCTCTGTTTTGTATGAAGTAAGAAGTGAAACCAGGCAGATGTAAAGAATGAGGTCCTAGGGAACATTCATATGCAATTGCTGTGTTGCTAGCAGATAATGAAAACAGAAATAGTAAGCAGTAACTTGAGCGTGCAAATCCTTCATATATATAATCTTGGTGATCCTTGTACATTTGTGCATGATAGATGAACATTGGTATGGCCTTATCGCTAGAGTGTCACATCCTGCTTGTGGAAGATTTGAAGGAAGCACGTCTTTGCAGCCATTTACCTCCTTCCATAATTCCAGAACTGAATTTAACGGGGTTTGCTATTGGGCAGGCATGGATAGAAGCATGACCTTATCAGTTCCTACTCAAATGTCAAGTCAATGGTGCTCACTCTTCTGGAAGTTGATCTAAAGTTGCAGAGCCAGTACGTAAGCCATATAGTACAGGAGCAGCTGTGTAGCAAGGGAACTGTATTGCTCCATGAATGGCTGGAAAGATTTAGATGACCTGCAGTCTGTCCTACCTTTCTTCCGGCACCTACCACCATGGCTGTGCCCAGCTCCCCTTGGGCCTGGGTTCATTGCTGCAGAGATAAGTCAGCTGCTGGTTGATGGGGCTGGGAAGAAATTCTATCTGTTGGGGTGAGTGACCCAGGTTATGGGATTTTTGCTTTTCCCAGGCAATGCAAGCTGGTTGGAAGTTGATGCCCAGGCACAACTGCTACAGCTTTTCAGGTGAATGGCAATGGGCTGGATCCAAACCAAAGGGGAAGGGGTGCAGGGCCTCTTCTTGGCAAGAAGAAGGGAGTTCATGGGAATGGGGGCATGGGAATGAAGTCCGCCTGGGGGCTGTGTAGTGGCTCCACCCCTGAAGGAGCACAGCAGTGCAGTGGCAAGGTCTACCCAAGCTTTCAGGAGCACTTACCAAAGCAGCTGGCAAACATGGGCTGCAGTGCAGATCAGACAGCAGGTGGGCTTCCCAGTTAAGAGAGCTTCCCACAGGCCAAAGCCTAACTTGTAACCAATAATAGTGTGTCCCAGTTAAAACCCAGCATTGTCTCCGTATCCTGTATCGCTGACTTTCCTGGAACAGCTAATATGTCAGATGTTCCAGAGGCAAACATCCAAAAGTACATCTGCGTTGTTCCAAATCAAGGAAGAGAAACTATACTTGGACGCCAACTTCCATGTGTGAATCTGCCTTGCTGGAATCATGGCAGCTGCCTACATGACAAGAATACCCTGAATTTTGGCAAAAAAGATCATGTTCTGGATTGCTAATTAAAACACGTGTGATTTCAGGGATCATTTGCGCTCTGCCAGAACAGCAACATGAACAACAATGTCACCTAAACTTAGCTGAAGAAAACTCTATGGCATTTGAGGAAAAACTAAAAGAATTTCAGTGACAGAAACATTATTCCCTAGAATAGTTTCATGTTTTTTCTTTGTTCAAGTACTTCTCAAAAATTCCAAATAAGGATGCTTCAGTGAGTGTCCAAAATTTTCAGAATGGTGACATTTTTATATGGATGCTGACAGTCCTAAATGAATCCTAGGTGAGTACCTAAAATACTGATGGGATAGGAATGCTGACAATCACTTAAGTATATTTTTCAACATTCTATCTCAGTTCCAAAAGCTGGGAAACATATAGGGTTTTTTGCACATCAAAGAAACTTTTCTAAGATTGTCAACATTTAAAAGTCTGTATCAATATTCACTGCACATGTATAATTCCAGAAGCAAATCTCTGTTACGCAGGCGAAGAAGCAAACATACTTTTTGTTGTGAGTCTTCCTAATTAAAAAAAAATCCATCAATTACTAAGTTGGAAATGTTTCCAGGGTTGGGTGTTGTAATTGGAATATGGGAAAGACTAATTGCTTGGAGAGAAACTATGGATGTATCACACCTCTGTGTGTGCTCAGTTATGAACATTTCTCATGATGTACTTTCCTTAGATAGCATTTATTTTTCTGTTCACACGGATATCAAATTTGTGATACTCTACTGTCCCTAGTGAGCATCCCAGCTTTAAAAGGACATTAATGAGCTATATACTGAATCAGTGAATTTGATTGCTCATGCAAAATGGATTGCTCATGCAAATTGATTAATTCAAGGCATTTTCCCTTAGTTTGCAGTATGAATGACACAGATGCAACAGAGTGACAATTTCCCCTCCAAAGATTTGAATAGATAGTTATTGTATCTAAATAAATGAGATAATTGTGGTGCTTCACTGCATATTTGTTTAGCCAATATTTATGATTATAATGTTACCCCTTGGATCAAACATGCAGTTGTGCCTGGCTGGCATCATTTGTATTCTGTTTTAAACTATTACAAACAAAAAAGTTTTGTCCTGTCTTACTGCTACCATTCTCCTGGGTATCCCATTTGGTGGGCTGGAGGGCAGGGTTGATTAAAATAATATGCAGTAACATTTGAGGACTTCGTCCATCTTATTCTATGCGCAGAAAAGAACCCTGGAGGAGTTAGAGATATGTTTCATATCCTCTGTTGCAAAACATCTGGCTCCCCACTGGACTGGTTGCTTGCTGCAGAAGTTGTCATTCAACACATAAAATGGAACAATGGCACTGATGAAAGGGGAAGACCTTGGACGGTTGCGGGATACCAACACTCACGACCACTGCCATTGTGTGTTCCTTATACACAAAGCCAGAACACCTGAATAAGCCTTACGTCCACTCAGTCATGCACCCATTACTCTGCTCTCTGTTCTCTATTTCACCAAGAATGAATAAATTGGTCCCAATCATTTCCATGTTTTGCTACAGAATAAATATAAACCTCTGCTTTATCATCTTCATGCCATGTTTATAAATAGAAGCCCAAATAGATGAGTTTCTTTTATTGATGTGTTATGCTAGAGTCCTAGTTCACTGGGAGGAAAAAAAAAGTTTTTAAAGGTTTCCATAGAATAGCCAACAATTCAGTTATTTCAGTTCCAGATAACAGCTATTGCGGATTCTCTCAGAATTTCTCTGTTCAATGTTTTCTTCTCACCATTGTTTGTTCCATATACAAAGAGGCACGAGGGACCATTACAGAAAGGAGTTTAGCAATCTTACCACAGCATCACTTTTGACATGCTTGTTTGCTTCTCAGCTAGGCTGGAAATTAATTAACAGGCTTTTATTTGTACTAGGCTATAGCTAGTAAAGATGTTAGTAATTTGATTCTCAACAAGGCCTATACGTTTTTTTAAAAAAAGGAAAAATATCTATTTCGGTATTCACACAAAGATTATTCATACCTAGCATAAGGATGTAAGAACTCCTAGGAGGTTGTTCGCTTGTTTGGATTCCTTCAAAATCAAGATTTCCTTGGAAGTTTTGCCCAAATGAGAGTCTCCAAATTTACCTCAGCATGCTTCTCCATGTTAAATTCAGCAATCTAGGCCAATGCAGACACTCTGAGACATTTCATAAGTCTCATCGTAACTCATTTAGCTTCCTTCAAAGTTCCTCAAATACTTCACCTGACCAGGAATTTCCAAATTGACCTCAAAGTTCTACTCTTGGTGAATTTTAATCTAACATAGCATTAACGTCCACTATTATTAAATGTTAGAGTACAGCAGTTATTCTAACATAGCTCTGATATCAAGCAGAGTTTCCCTTTTTGGCTCCCATTGGTTTGTATACCAAATGCTACCCCTATAGAATTTTAAACAAAAAGAACTGTGTGAACTCCATAATTAATAAGAGCAGCACAATGATTTCTATTTGATGAGGTCTGAGCCCATGGCCTTCTCACATGGCAGGGTTTCAAGCCACAACCTTGCTTTTCCCCATTTGTGTACCTGTGCATGATAAGGGAGGGAGTAACATACAAATGCTCTCAATTTTCCAGCAATAGCTAGAGCTTTTACCCTAAAAGGCAACATAGGATACATTTTTGGTCCTTTAACACATCCCACTCACAAAGTAAATCTTAATTAGTTCCTTGCTTTCACAAGCTGAGATTGGTTCAGAAAGCTGCATTCATGAAAGTTCTAACAGAACATTTGGTGAAGCTAGTGGAGTGGTTGTTATAGAGTTGAACTTCAGTCAGTTGCATATAACCAATATTTAAATGTTTAACAGCAGTAATCTTCCCCATAAATGTCTTTTGGTGTTGCACTAACCAAGAAAGCAAGGAATAAAGGTCTGTTTATTTACCAGTTTACCCAACTGCCATTGGAATTGTAATTTATTGTTGCAGAAAAAGCCTAAACTATCAATACAATGAATAACTATGTATCAGGTGCACTTAAAGAAGTTCAGGTCCAAATTGACAATGCAGCTAAAAATTATACCCCTCCCCCCCCCCGCAAAACAAACACTCAAACAAGCTCTTCCCAACAATAAGCAAAAAGTATCGAGGCACTCCTTGATACTTTTATTTTCCTGGGTCCAAGATCACCACATATGGGGACTGCAGCCAAGAAATTAAAAGACGCTTGTTCCTGGGGAGGCAAACTATGGCAAATCTAGACAGCATACTAAAAAGAAGAGACGTCACCCTGCCAACAAAAGTGTGTATACTCAAGGCTATGGCTTTCCCAGTTGCAATGAATGGCTGTGAAAGCTAGACCATAAGGAAGGCTGAGTGCCAAAGGACTGAGGCCTTTGAATTGTGGTGCTGGAGGAGACTCCTGCGAGTCCCCTGGACTGCAAGGTGATCAAACCAGTCAGTCCTAGAGGAGATCAACCCTGACTGCTTTTTAGAAGGCCAGATACTGAAGAGGAAACTCAAATACTTTGGCCACCTAATGAGAAGGAAGGACTCCCTGGAGAAGAGCCTAATGCTGGGAACAATAGATGGCAAAAGAAGAAGGGAATGGCAGAGGATGAGGTGGCTGGATGGAGTCACTGAAGCAGTTGGTGTGAGCTTAAGTGGACTCCGGGGGATGGTGGAGGACAGGAAGGCCTGGAGGAATGTTGTCCATGGGGTAGCAATGGGCGGACACGACTTCGCGACTAACAACAACAACGTTGAAGAAGTCTGCTTCTCTTGCCTTTGGCCATTTGTAAGACAATCTTTGTAAGCCTCTCCTTTACTCTCTCATTGTGCTAAATACAGTGGAAGAGACTGTATCCCTTCACCAAATTCCAGAGCAAACAAAGGGAGGTTCACATGCATACAGTACGTTTCATATGGAATGCTCCTGAAGTCTTCCCATTTCTTTGTAGTTGCGCTTGAAATCAAAGACTAGGGGGCTGCATTGATAAGGCCCTCCAGCCTTTCAGCTCTTGACCGCAGGAATGAGCTCAATGCCTATTTTAAAACTTTAAGCACTTCATGAGGCAACTGCCTATCTCTTGGTGACTGTAAAACAACAATAGCAGCATGAAAAACAAGTTAAAGCTCAAAAAAAGAAGCAAAGAAAAAAGTGAGACATAAAGGTAAATGAATGATCTTAGGAAGAAAGAAAGGTTTAAAAAAAGATCAGCAGGAGAGGAAAAGAAAAACAAAAACTCTGCAGACCATGAAACATGTATGGTGTTGTAGAAGTGGCATCTGCAGAAACATCACATACTTCTAAATTATATATGACTCCTTTTGATAAATTATTTTGGTCTTCAGCAATAATGAGAGTTATCTAGGAAAACACAAACAAAAACAATCTCCACATCAAATCTGCACACTTCTTATATAATAAAAAGAACAGATGTCAGTCTTTTGAACATTGTTCACTGGGAAACTGGAAATGAGCAAGGGGAATGGTACTTTATGCTAGTATTATTCCCCTTTATCTTGGATCAAGTGTTTACACAGGTATAGACCATGGGATGCACAAATGGAATATACAGGTGCACACACATACATGCTGTTTAACAGGACCAGGCAGATAATTATATCATTTTGCACGTATCGCCATGATCAATGCATACGGTGCTTTTGTGAAGCAGCATAAACAAAAGACAGTTCTGTCCATTGCAAGCTTAACATTCAAAACACAAATTGAGAGATGGTGCCCTTATGTGCCAGGGTAGAAGGAAGTGAGAATGATATTAGGGAAGTCATAGATTCAACCGAATTTGGTTTTCTATGAATCCCACCTGTGGATCTTACAGCTGGCTAACTTGAATCTGTTCCACAGACTCACATTTTCTTCTTAAATTGCTGGGATCAAGTGCAAATTTAGTCATTGAAACATAAAAAATGCAAATCAATCAATGAGAAAGCACATTTCCCTTCACAGATTGAAGCAAAACAATTTGGAGGGTGCAGATTTTGGGGGAATTTGCACATTCCCAGATGTGTGAATTTGCACGAAGGCAATATGGACACATTTGTGCAAAATGGGGAGATAATGGAACAAAGGGCACCTAACGTTCTCCAAAGCACAGTGGAAAAGATTTAACAAGGTCCATATTAATTAATTACTTGGCTTTGTTTGAAATCTGCCCATTAGCATTGTGCTCTCTGGGTGGCCATTACACTAAAAATGCCAATAAATAACATTAAGTAAAATGATGCAATTAAAATATCATAATAACAAAAACAGGATAAAATTGCATAGTGCCTTCTGTAACACTACATGTCAAATGCTGTAGCTCAGAAGAATACTGCATCCTTTGCTCAGTTCCTGACATCCACAGCTAGAAAATCAACAACAACAACAGCTGCTACTGCTACAGAATATTATAATGTTGCATTTATGCCCCACTTTCATGCAAAGAACCCAAGGCAGCTTTCAAGGTTCTCCTCCTCCTTTCTGTTTGATCCATCCAGCACCATCTCTCATTATCTCAGTTGTTCTTACAACATCTGTGGCATGATATGGCCACCGTTTCCCATGTGTTAAAACCGGGATGGATAACTTTTCATACTGTAGGTATATTCAGCAATTGAGGAACTGTCAAGGGGTCCGCTTCAAAATGGCTGCCTTATGGCACATGGATTTTTTTTAAAGGAAAATAAAAGTATCCAGGTCTACATTGCAGCTTGTGGGAACTGCATTGCCTAGAGGGTTAAAGGGTGTCTGGGAAGAAGAAGCGATTCTTGAATTTAGTCAAGAGAAACGATTCCTTCTGGGAGTAGTGCTTGAGCTTGCACTTGAAGAGGGATGAAAACCTTCATCCATACTTTCCTGATAGTGTCAGAATGGTCACCCTAGTGATTTATTGACTAAGCAGAGGAGAATTCTGTCAAGAGAGCAGGGAGGTAAACTTTATGGCTAAGGGATAAGCAGCTATAATACCAGGCAAGGATGAGTTGTCTGAAGCTGGAGTATCTAAGAACCCCTTGCATCATTCTGAAGCTGGAACTTCAGCAATGCTTGGGGAAACTTCTCCAGGACTTCCACTACTGGTGGACTCTGAGAAACCCATGGATGAAGCACTGAGGTCCAGAAGCTGAGGAGCAGGCCAATCATCCATCCAATTCTAGAATGAACTGTTGCCAGGAGATAAGAGACAGAGGCCACCTCAAGGAGGTGAAGTGCATGCCTCAAGAAGCACAGATTTCTCCTGAGTAGGGCCCACCTCACAAAGAGGACTTTTTGCACGAGCCTGTGATGAACTATAGCTGAGCCCTGGGTGGTACTCCTGAAGTTCAAGTTCTACCTCTCAGTTTGGAGTTTGAAACCTGTTAGAAACATCTTCCCTACATTCTACTGCCTTGCTCTCTTGCTTTCTTGACCCTTCTTGCTGAAATTCTGTGTTTCTAAACTTCTGACCCTTTTGGACTACATTTCTCTTTGACTGCTCTCCTGTGTTTTGAACTTGGTTGTGTTTCACTTCTCTCTCTTGAAACTTCCCCCATTGACTGGTAAAACTGTGTTTTTGACCTTTGCATGTTTCTTATCTACCTTTGGATTTGTCCTCAACTACCTCAATCTATAACACAGCTTAAGCAGGATCTGGGCTGCAAGAAAGAAGGAAAACTGAAAGAAAATAATATCAGATGCAAATGAGAATGCTTCACACTATAAAGAACAAAAAGTACTGTATAAATATGCCAGCATCACAAACAATGATATGCCAGATAATGTGAATGCAGTAAAAATCAAGAATAAGATGGGTAGCCAGACAGATAGTTCTTCATCATCATCATCATCATCATCATCTCTACTGCATTTATAGCCTGTCTTTCTTCTTTTGTGAGGAGTGCAAGGTGGCTTACAGAGATCAATTTTATCCTCATAACAACCCAGTGAGACTTTCTATCTATCATTATGGAAAATAATACAGGTCCAAATAATAAGGCTAGACATCCTTAAGTCTTCCTAAATTCATTTGAATTTACCTCTATATATGTGTGTGTGTGTGAGAGAGAGAGAGAGAGAGAATATTGATATGAATTGTAATGGCCACATAAAGTCCCATTTTCTCCTCCAATCAGCTACTACTTTGAGTTAGTGAGAAACAGGACAAATGGCTCAAATTAATAATTATGTGCTTATTGTGGTACAGAATATGGGATGGCCACATATTCTCTCATGCCTTTTTTCTGGGTTTCATATGTTACAGCAAACTGATTTTGTTAATGATTGTCCCTTATATTGCCATCCTGTTTCACATCAGCTATACTTAGGAATGATTTGCATGCATAGATGTGTCAACAAAAAATAACTTTTGCCTTGTCCCACACTACATTAAAAGCAAAACTTCCCAATTAAGGTGCTGTAGCTTTAAGTAAACAAGTAATAAGAAATCAGATGCCAAATAGTGAAAAGTGAACAAATCCAACCTTAGAGTTTGAGGGACATGGAGAAAGGACTGCTTTCCTCTCTGATGAATCAGTTTGCTTCAGTGTCAGCAAATAAATTGAATATGCAGCCATTATACTTTGGTTTGGACTAACATTATTTGATGGCCTAATTAGGAAAAACATGATATAGAAGTGTACTCTATGAACTGATAAGAGAGAATAATACAAAGGGAATTTTTCTTTCAAGGATTTTGAGGATGCTATAAAGCAATATTAATACATCTCGCTTTTTAACTGTTCAAGTTTAGCTTTTTACTTATGTAAAGTGCAGTCATTAACTATGAAAGAGAGCTACTTCATTTTAGTGTGATGATTGTTGCCAAGAGAATTGGGTAGCATTGTTTAAACATACAATCAAAACTCCACCGGGAGCAATGTCACTCTTAAATATTTAATGCATGGCATAACCTGTGAGGTGAGACTGAAGCAAATGAGCATGCTGAATCTAGAGAAGAAAGACGGATGAATACAGGATCACATAAAGGACTGCCCTGATAACACAACTTACTTTCATATTAGTATCGAGGACCCCTAATTAATCATTGGCCTGGAGTTTAATGACATGGTGCCCAATGTTATTGCAGTCTGACCTCCAAGATAGGTCTCTGTTCTGTATGTGATTAGGTATACAGAGAAGATTTCAAATAAGTGTTCAGCTTAAGCTATAACTAAGGGCCAGTAACTGACTTCATAAAGGCCTGAACACACATGTCCTTCATTCTGACTCTTTGTTCTTTCCGGTGCCAGGTAAAGACCTTTTTATTTACCCATCATTTTAATAATTAAATTAATAACTTTAATAAATTAGTAATTTTTATACAGTCGTATTTTTTTGTCCTTCTTTTTTCTTCCTTTTTCTCTTTAGTTTTGAATTGTTATCAGTGTTATTTCTAAGTTATTATTGAATGTTTTGAGTTATTATTGAATGTTATTATTTAATGTTTTAATTGTATTTTATATTATTAATTATTTTTGGTAAGCCAATCTGAGGCTTATGCAAAGAACTGGGTAGAGATGTTTTAATTAAATTAAATCAAATCAAATCAAATCAAATTAATTAAATTAAATTAAATTAAATTAAATTAAAAATCCTTCCTTTATAAGACACTGGTGTACTTTATGGCACAACTTGTTAGACTGGATCTCACATGTTAATTAGTGGGTTTTGGAAGACCTCGCTTTTGCTGTAGAAAACAAATATCAAAATAGAGGTGAGGATCCAGCAAGGTATTGAGGCACAACAAGGGGCAAGAAAAGAGGTATGGCCATCATTTGTTTGAGGCTTCCATGGGGCATTGCTAGGATGATAGAATCAGCCCTAGGTTGTCCTTGGATTTCCTTAAGGTACTTAGCTATGATCACCAGGGTAGGAACCCACACGCTCCTCCACAGGAAGGAATTATCGGCACATCCATGGCAGGGCTTCCTGCTATTTTTTGTGCCATTTCTTTATTGCTTTTCTGAAGCCATTTTCAAAAAAACTTCCCATTTTTTAAATAACTGTGTAATCAAACAAAACAAGTCAAAATACTAAAAATGATGTTTAAAGCGATAGCAACCATATGCAAGGTCATGTTTAAAAGATGAGTCTTCATCTCTTCCTGAAACCAGAAAGAGTGAGGCCCAGTCACAACTCCAAAGGACCTCTGAGCAGGACAAGAAGTGGCCATTTCTTGGGGCCAGCAAACATGTATATGTTTTGTTGAACCCTTCCCAAGCCACATGGTTTCTGTATGGGGCTTTATGCAAAAACCGCATCTTAGAAACATGTGTTTCATACCAATTGGCACCCCATCTGTGGAATGTGCTCCCCAGAGAGGTCTGCCTGGCGCCGTCGTTATATGTTTTTCGGCGCCAGGCCAAGACCTTTTTATTCAAACAGTATTTTAATAATCTTTAATATTTATAGTTTTAATTATGCAGTCAGTGTGTTTCCAAGTTTTAATTGCAATTTGTAATTCTATTTGTTTTATTTATTTGTGTTGTGAGTCGTCCCGAGGCTGTGTAGCAATGGGGACGGTACATAAAAAACTTCAAATAAATAAATAAATTGTGTAAATCCCTTGAAAATCTGTAGTTTCTCAGTACCAATTCCTGCAAATTCTGTTTGTGGTATAAAAATATGCAACTCACTGTCTGCCTCGCACACAAAAGCCTGAAGAAAAAAAAACGTCAGCAAATAAATCTTCTCCCATATCTGCTTTTAAGCCTCATTTCCCTTTTCCAGTGCTTCCCAAAGTTTGATTCAGCTGTGCTCATCTTTGAAATGTATACACATTTCCACATTGTTTAAAGAACAGTTGTTTGCATTTTTAAAGTACGTGTTTTTCATGTATTTTTCATGCATTCATGCAATGTAGAAGACATTTTGGAGGTCCAGGAACACATGGCAAGTACAGAAATGGATGGAATTTGGCTGCATATTTTACGATTCCATGTTCAGTCTGAAAGGTAAAAACTGGGTAAATCTAGATCCAAACTGAGCTGTCACTCATTTTTCATGCATCCTTGTTCTCCTAGCTAAGCAATTCCATACGAAAGCATACAGTTCCTCAAGAGCCACTGAAAGCTTAAAGACTTGAAAGCAACACCTTGATCTGTGCCCAGAACAAATATGGGCAACAAGTGCAGATGTTTCACCAGTCAAACGTTTCAGGAAAAGCCACAACTGGAGCATTAGGGATGGCTGTGCAAACACCTTGCTGCCCCTTCTTCTCCATGATCTAAGCTCAGGCGAGGATCCAGAAGCACTGTGGTGCACCTAATCATTCAGTGTGTTGGTGTCACTATGACACAATAGTCCTACACTGGATGTCCCAAGACTCCTGCCATGGCTGAATGGTAACAATGGCTCCATTGCTCACCGTCACGTGTGTAGGGCAGATAGAGCGCTCCAAGGGAGCATGGTCGACTTATGATGCGTAATGGCCTGCATTCCTTTCAGTGAGTTACTTCATTGACTGGAAGGGGCAGCAGCCAGATGGCACTGAGGCTCAGAGTCCAAAGGCCTGCCTTTGGGAAAGACGGGGTTGCAACAAGGAGATGGTTCTAGGTGCATTTGTTCTGATCTCAAGGCATCTTTCAATAGATGTAACACTATGATCAACCCAGCGCAAGCAGGTGTCTTTTTCAGGTGATGTGTGCTTTTTGCACACATGAATGTGCAGAGATAACGTATGAACGCAGAGATAACATTCTGCATTCACAGAATGCAGAGATAACAGTAGCAGTCCAGTAAGTAGAAGCTCTGTTCTAGCGAAAGGTATAGGGACTTCGGCGGAACCGCCCTTTATCTTTCCTCAGATGATGTCACTGCTTCCTTTGGTGGGTAATAGGGTAAGTTGCTAGGGTAACATTGTCTTATTATGACCTTTGTGTACTGAGGTATATCATTGCATTTAAATCAGCCGTAGAAGGAAGATTTCCATTCAGTCTAAAAGACTGAATTACATCCCAAGGGATGATTACATATTCCAGTTGATGACTCTTTAGGTTTCTTGTTATTTTCTTTAATTAGGTCTATTAGTTGCACAACATTGCTTTGCAGGCTAATTTCTGTCAAAACTAAATTTGTATTAGTGCCCTCAAATAAACCGGAGGCTACTTATCAATGGAATTATTTCACATGATTTTAGGAAGCAGCAAGGTTCAAGAATGACTTTTAGTGTGTGAGTGTGTGTCTGCGCATGCGTACCTTCGGGGGAAAGAATTGAAAAACAAATTTAGAAGCTAACAAGCCATTCAGACCTATCAATTCTAAGAATGGCGATGATTGACCAAATTCATGGTGTATACACTGTAATTAGACAGTGGCTAACATGTAATTTCCCAAGGAAATTCAATAAAGTAATTTAAAGTATATTATGCCTTCAAAGGCATAGTCATGGCAATTAAAGTTGAAAACAATGATAAGGGGCTATTTTCAGATATCAATAACTTCAAGCAAAAATAAGAAAAGGCAAACAAGACCATTCAATGTTTAGAATGAAAATCTGTCCAAATAATATTCTGTGAAAGTAGCTTCTGATCATTGTCTTTAGCAACAACAGTAATATTATTATTACTTTGTGTCCAGTGGTCCTTTTCCATTTGTGCATAAATCTGTGACTTAGCCTCCATTACTAGGAGAAGAAGAAAGTGAATTTTTACCCACTGCATGCTGTTCTGGAAGGTCACCCATCCTTCTTTGACATAATTTGGGAGAGGCTACGGGAGGTTGGCTTGAGCTATGGTAATCTCTTCCTTCCTTCCTTCCTTCCTTCCTTCATTTATTTTGCATGCTGATGTTCCACCAATAATCACAATAAAGGCAGCTTTTAGAACCAATCAGAATTGACTGAAACAATGCATGAAAATGCAAGACAAATATAACATTTAAAGGAAACAGAATTAAAACTATATCCAAGCCCCTGAGCCCACTTACCATTTCAAAGCATTCATAAAAATGCAGTCTTTGCCTGCCAGCTCAAGATTTGCCTCCCTTGAGGATTCCAGGGCTAGAGAGCAGTTACCAAAAAGGCCTTGTCTTGGGACAACTAGGTTTGGAGGTGGCAGTTTCAAAATAGGGGTCTTTTGAGAAATACGAAGGAACTTGGCATCCTTGTATGAGAGGAAAGCCAGGTTAGGTTATAACTAGCACTTGGTTACCTGCAAAGAAAAGCTGCTGTAACAAAGGAGGCACACGCTTCCTGTAACCTCCCCTGGTTGACTGTCATTTTGGACCAGACGAAGTTTGCCAAAATAGCCCCACGTGGAATCCGCCACAGCAGTGCCAGCAGGCTACGTCCAAGGTACACGTGAGCATGGTCAGATGACACACCTCCAGGAAGATGCCTGCTAGAGCTCAGCATGCCAGGCAGGTTAACAGGTAGAGAAATCCCTCTTCTCTCGGTTTCATTTTCTCATATGCAGTGTGAAAGTAATAACTTTACTGGGATGTTGTAAGAATGTTAACTGTCCATTAAGCTATCAGCCACCTAAAACGCAACAGAAAGATGCAAATGACCAAAACAAACAAACCATGAAAGAAAACTAGGCTTGCTTGCTGAACTTGGGAAAGTATGGATCCTATGGAAGGAAGGATTCGTTCACATCCTGGAAGCAGTCAAAATCAGCTCCATGTAGAACCTATTGCCAGCTGTAGATACGAAGTGTAGAAATTCATTATAGCAATATTAATTAAAAATATTGGGGGGGGGACTAAGTAATGGAAAGATTCAGGTGCTGCTAAAGGTGCAAACCTGGGGAGAGGGGGAAGTTGCAAGCTCTTCACTTGTTCTTCACAGGGAGTGTCCTGTTCTGAAAAAATAATTGTGATAAACAAGGATGCATCTGGATTCAGTCCCTGGTTATTTATTTATTTCATGGTGGCTTCTATGCATGACTGCATGATGAGAATCTAAGGCATAAAATTATGGAGACTCCTTATGAAAAGAGAAACTTCTCTCCCCGTGTGTTCCTTTTGTCTCCTTTATAAGTCTGGGGGTTGTTTGCCACCCAGTCCATTGGTCAGACCTTTACCAAAGTATATGAGGGCGAAGTGGAAGGGCAGAGATGCAGTGGGTTGGCCAAAGCAAGAAAGATCAATGGGAGAAAAGCCATACTGGAGGTTGTTTCTAAGCCCAGGTGCTTCTTGGATGCCTTCAGGATGTGAATATGGATTGGTCTAACTACAATTTAGAATGTATTCAAAGCACTAAAGTAGTTATGCACACTATTATCCCTATTAAATAAAGACATTCCTCAAAAAATTAGGAACATTTTATTTGTGTCTTAATTGAGTAATTATGAATATGATGGCATGACTTCACTCAAATTCATTAGGGCATCATGAGTTAATTCCTATTCAATTACAACAAAAGTTCAGTACTGCCATTTATCACCTGCTTCCTTTTTAAAGAATTAATCATAAAATAATGATTGCTTCATTTTTAAGTCCATTAGGAATGATTAATGCATCCATATTCACTCTTTTCCCCTCTTTTCAAAGTCATGCAGTGTATTGAAGAAGCATTTCAAAACTTGCCAACCTCATCTGAATCCATACTTTTTCTTGCTTTTATCCACTGCTCCTCAGACTCCTATAGCTAAGGTATGCTCTGTCTTTCAAGTAAAATTGGAAGCATATTTTGTTCCTATACCCCCAAAGAGACATATTCGTGTGTGTGCACAGGCTCATGGGAATACGTTTTTCTCTGTTTCTGGATCACAGTTCTGAATATCCTCTAAGTGGGAAATCTAGAGCAGGGGTTGGAAACCTTAAGCACTCAAAGAGCCATTTGGACGCGTTTCCCACAGAAAAGAAAACACCAGGAGCCACAAAACCCTTTTGACATCTAAACTGAAGATAACACTGCATAGATTGTTTTTTACCTTTATGCTGTGTATAAAAAAACTATAGTGTGTTGCGTTTATGAAATCAATGAATGATTCTTTTATATAATCTCCATCTGCGAATGGCTTACCGTCCTGACTATTTCCTGAGTGGCCACGAAACTAGCATATGGAGTTGGATTTGCAGACTTGATCCACTTCTTGAAATGATTTTTGCTCAGAGCAACCTTCCGCATCAGTTCCACAATGGCTTTTTTTCCTCACATCTCCATCCGGATATTTTTCAGCAAAGGCCGTGTGTTTATTCTGGAAATGTCTTCCAACGTTCGACCTTTTGTTATTTGCCAATTTCTCACCACATATTAAGCATACTGGTAAACCAGCCTCGTCAGCAGTGAAAGCAAGTGAATCTGCCCACATACCATTAAACATTCTGTTTTCTTCTGAAGCGTTTCTTTCTTGGATTTATCCATGGTTGGCCTACCAGGGGTCAAAAGGCTCAATAAATCATGTGCCGGTGGGTGTCACACATTGGCGGTTGTGACACATATTTTGAGCAACAGGGAGCTGCAGCAGAGGGATGAAAGAGCCACATGCGGCTCCGGAGTTGCAGGTTGCTGACCCCTGATCTAGAGCATTAACTGATTGAGAGAAGAAATAGCCTATTTGAGAACAGATAAATTCTGGTGCATCTAAGCATCTATAGCAATCCAGTCTTTTTCATTAAAAAGATACAGCAGAATGATCTGTCTGATTAACAGAGAAAAATAAGAAAAGGAAAGCTAATTCTCGATTAGCTGTGAAGCAAAAATGTATTTATACCAATGAATAGGCCATAATAAATAGCAGATATAAATATCACATTTATTTATTTATTTCAATTTATATCCTGCCTTTTTCCTACAAAGGGCTCAAATCAGCTTACATCATTCTCCTCCTCCATCTTATCCCCACAGCAACAACCCTGTGAGGTAGGTTGGACTGAGAGTCTGTGACTGGCCCAAAGTCACCCAGTTGGCTCCATGGCTGAGTGGGGACTCAAACCCGGGTTGCCTGAGTCCCAGTCCCACGCTCTTCACCACTACACCGCACTGGCTCTCATATGCAAAACTAAATCCATGTAAGAATAGGTGTTACTGTTCTGTGCCCTCAGTTTACCCCTGACTTGTGGCAACTCTGTGAATGAATGCCCACCAAAATGTTCTTTCCCCTTGAAAGCCCTGTTCAGTCCTTGTAAATGCAAGGTTTTGGGTTCCTTCATGGATCTGAACGATCTCTTCTTGGTCTTCCTCTGCCATCAGCTTTCACTAGCATGGTTGTCTTCTCCAGAGTCTTGCCTTGTCCTGATATGCCGGAAGTACGACAACTTCCTTTTGCCATTTTAACTTCTAGGGCAAGTTCTGGCTTGATCTGCTCTAGGACCACCTGGTTCAACTTTCTGTCAGTCCAGGATATCTCCAAAGTTATCTTCGAACAGCTTGGTCAGAATTTGGTTACTGTTCATTTGGAGAAGAATTTATCAACATTCAAAAAATCATAGAATGAAAAGAAAATGAGATTATGGAAGAAACCAAAACTGTCAGATTTGTCTATCCCTATTTCTCTCAATGTTACACAATCCCTGGCAAAAATCATGGTTGCTTAAGAACCATCCCCCCATCCCCCTTCATCCTTGTTACCTTCATATTCCAAAGTTAACAACCGATGCAGGAAGGTGTTGTGTTACAGGAACACCCATAGTCCTTAAGATAACTTTTGAAGGTCCCCTTTTTCATTAAGCAGCCACCCAGTTTAGTCCAGTAGAATCAGCAGCTGTAAGCAAGCAATTACAAGTGATATCTTTTGCAGTTATAAATGGCCCCAAACTACAGCTTTTCTTGAGCTGGACTGGATCCATACAGCACTGCATTTAATCAAACTAGACCCTTGCATTACAATGAATGACTTGAGGTGTTTGCATATCTGCTGAATTATGAATGATTTTTTGCATTTTCAGCAGGGTAATTTTCTTACAAAGGGATTTTTATCTTTGCTCAGTGAGCTGAGAATCTGCTAAATTATGCTTTGCTTTCTGAACTCAGTCTTGGCATCATTGTCTCTCCCAAAACTGTTAGCATGAATATTCTAAGAAATTGCCTGTGCATTAAGCTTAAATTAGCTGTCGTTATTATTCACAAAATAATGAGACTGAGAGCAGATCATGTCATTAACAGCAGCTTTTGCATCAGGATCATATTTTCTCCTCTGTTTACTGCTAAATGTGCATTTTACCTAAAGAGGAACAAACGAAGAGACGGAATAATGATAAAGGAATTAGAAGTTATGTTACTTTGTCATCATAGAAACAGAAAGAGCTAGTGCAGTGTGGATAAGTAATGCTTTCTGGAATGTAACCTCTGTTATGTAAAGTTTAATCATGCACAGCTTGCAGACAGACCTGGTTTTTCTAGGGAAACAGCAGCTATTTGCTGTCTAGGTTTGACTCAAAACAGCTTGCCAGCAAACATAGCAAGTGGCATTGTGACTTCTTATGTTTCCACACTTTTCCAGGTCCTGATGAAAAGATTGTGCAGTGACTGGAGATAGCCAGCAATTGACGCAAACCAGACGTGATTTTGGAACTGATCTTCTCAAGGCAGATGCTGCAGTTATTTATTTATTTATCTATCTATCTATCTATTTATTTATTTATTTATTTATTTATTTAAACATTTTTATGCCGCCCCATTTGCTGAAGCCTCGGGGCGGCTTACAACAATAATCTTAGAAAAAGAAGGCCAGTTCACATGTTATCCCAATAATGGAGATATGTGTGTGTGTGTACTCTGGAAAGGACTAGCTTTTCCCCAGGCCTTTTAAAAGAAGGCTATTTCCTTCTTACTATCAAGTTCATTCCATATTTGCCTTTTCCCCATGAAGACAGAGATTTGCAGAGTGGGTTGACAGTGTAACTAAAGGGTGCCATTTTGCAAACTCAGATTGTGCCAGCAGAACTCTCCTGATTCTTTCTGTTGTGCAGACTCCTGATCAGCCATTTGCACACCCATGTTTGCACAAGTGTAACTTTTCTTGTACGTTGTTCAGAACCCAGTTTCCATTGCCACAATGACATTCTAGAGAGAGGTGGCCACTGCTGGTGGCCAGGCACTCTTAATTCCAATGAAAAGGAGACATCCAGTGACATGAAAACCTTTTTGGACTCTCTTCCTTCTCAAAAGTGGCTGTTCTGCTCCCACTTTTTTGTAATTCCAGGTGTTAGCATTGCTTCCAGAAATGCCAGAAGGAGCCAAAATCTAGGACTGAGGAGGGAGCTTAGAACCAATGAAATCCCTTGAAGATTTACTTTTGCTGGTTCTTTGGGAACCAATTTTTGAATGATATCCCAATGCTCCTCATAGGTAGCTTTGACCTATCTGCCTATCATCTGTTTATTCTAAAATAAAGCCAGAGAATAGGCTGAAACAGGTCCAGTCACTCCATAGCAGGACTTGGCAAATATTCCAAGGTAATAACCAAGCTTTCCCATGGATTTATCTTTTCTGATCTTTCTTCACAAAATGTGAAAGAAGTGTACATTTCAGATATTCCACTAGATGTCTCACCGCCTCAGAAATGCCAAAGGAATCAAAGACCCTGAGAATTCACATATGGTGCTGTGGATGAAGATAAAGTGTGCATCTTCTGGCCAATTTACAAGTTGTAGCTATGTGATGCTATCCTGGAAAGCGTTAATTTCTGCAGGACTTCAAGTAGCAGCAGCCCGTTGTTCTCTAGGCAAATCTGTACCTGAATCGTTTCTCACACTGAACACAAATTTGCCATGGAGCAACAGCACAGACTCCATTCTAGCTGTGAATTCATTATGTGCATCCCACTCACAGTCTCACTAAACAGAGGAAGCAAATAGAGTTTGAATAATTCTGCAATACTTGCAGAATGGCTTAATTATGCGTGGCTTGCACAATTAAGCTTCCATTTCCCCTCTCCTCTCCTCTCTCCCTCTCATCTCTGTCTTTTGAAGAATATGATGATGAATTATATTTAAAAACTTACTGCTAATTCAAGAGATCTCCCTGCTACAGAGTACTCTTGGACACTATATCTAAGACTTCCATATTAACTTCAGTCTGGAGAGGAGGAGACTCAGAGGGGATCTGTTAGCAACTCAGAGGGGATCTGTTAGGTATGTGAGGGGGTGTCACACAGAGATGGGTAGATATCTGTTCTCCCCTGCAGAGGAAGGCAGGATGTGCTCCAACGGAGCAAAGCTCAGGGAACCCAGGTTCCATCGAGATGCCAGGAAGCACTTCCTGACAGTCAGGATCCCGAGGGTGTGGAATGGGCTTCCACAGGAGGTCGTTGAGGCCCCATCGGTGAGGGTGATCAAAGATAGGCTGGACATGCACATGGTGGGCATGTCATGAGCAGAACCGGCTGGAGCCAGGGGTCAGACTAGATGGCCTGGGAGGCCCCTTCTGACTCACTCTGTTTCTGTGTTTCTATGTAACTGACTGTCAACCCAATTAGAGAGCTTTTCAGTGGAGCTGGTCCATACAGTGTAATAAGAATCATCTTTAATCATCAAATCATCTTCTTTAATCATCAAAATATATTTATGCCCCTTGTGAGCACATGCGCGTGCACACACACACACACACACACACACGCTCCCAGAACACTAGTATGGACAACTCTTGTCAGTTTGGTTTCTTCCAGAATTTCATTTCTCAGATGTAACATGCAGTTCATATTAACTTTGATGCTTTGTTTTAAAGTTCACATACTTTTAAAACCATTTTTGTGTACATTTTTCTTAATGCAATAATTTTGTATGGATTTTCACCTAATAGAAGCACTTTTGCAAAAATAAAAAATAGAATGTTTACTGCTCATTTTTCTAATATGGGCAATTCTGCATAATGGATCTCCCATGTTTCTTATAGTAAAATGTCAATACAAAATTTGGAGATGTATGCATTCAGTTCAGATAATGGCTCAAAAGTGTGAAATTAGTTATGTTTGCATTAACTTGAAAACCGGACAAATTTCTCTTCCAATTTTATGACACATAGCACCTCCAGAAATAGGAAGCTTTAATTGTTTTAAGGAGGATTTCAACTTATCTATGCTGAATGCATTTAGTCAGCCATGCGCTGTTGATGAGACTGCATTCTTAGGAGAATTACTGAGCTTTCCGTGGGCTACCTCACATGGTTGGAGGTGCAGGTTCAGCTTGGTGGATCACAATTACTGCACCAACATTAAAGCCTTTACTGATGCCACTTGCCAGAATGATGCATTGGAGAATGATGCATGATTAAATTTTAGATTAACTTCTAATGAAAATGCAGTGAATCATGATGAATACTCCTGCTTCAATTAAAGGGATGCACAAGAGGGCTTGAAATTCTGCATGGCATTTGTGGGCATTGGGATTAGGAGATGATTTAATTGGACTACTCCTGAAACAACATTCTTTGTAAAAGCCTGCAAAACACAGTGGCATTGAAACAGCATGTGAGAAATGAGGGATGTTCAATATGGATTCCAAAACAGAAGAGCCATTCAAGGTAATATTGCAAAATACATTGACTACTGGAGCACATCCCCTTTTTCTCATAAGATCAGTGCATGCTTTATGGACTACAACAAAGGCTTTGGCTCTGAGGATCACAAGAAGCTATGGATGGTCTGGAAAGAAATGGGGATGCATCAGCACGTGGTTGTCCTGATTCATAACCTGTATCACAGGCAGAAAGCTTCAGTGAGCCCAGATATGGTGACACAGAAGAGTTTTCTGTAGCAAAGACATCATACATACAAGGCCGTATTTTATCTTCGTATCTGTTCCATCTGTACACAGAAGATATGGAAAGAAAAGGTGGATTAGGTTCAAAGGAAGAAGGAGTGAAAATTAAAATCTCAATATTTTAAGATATGCTGATAATAACATCCTACTGGGCAAAAGGAGCAATGGATTGAAATGGCTTCTGATGAACACTGTTGTGTTCCCAATCGGTATTGTATTCTCAGTCAGTGTATATGGGTGTGAGCGCTGAAGGTGACAGAAGAAAATGCAAAAGCAGGACAGAGGCCAAGGAATTAGAAGAGATTTGGAGAGTTGCCAGTGAAGGAACAAGAAAAGCTCATGTGTAAGGATGTTCCAGTGGAGACCCAGGCTAAGACCATCCACACTACTGTATTCCCAATCAGAGTGTATGGGTGTGAAAGCCGGACAGTGTAGAGAACAAGAGGAAAATGAATGGATTTGAAAACATGGTCCTGGAGAAATCTAGGCCCACACCAAGAGGAACAAGTGCATCAAGATCAAGCCAGAATTTTCCCTAGGAGCAAACAATGACCCAACTGAAGTCACTGTGAAAAAGCAAGAGTCACTGGAAAAGACGGTAATGCTCTGCAAAGTCCAAGGCAGAAGAATAGGAACAAATATGAAGTGGATCAACTCCATATTGGAAGCCACAGCCTTGCGTTCACAGGAGCCAAATAGGGCTGCCAAGGACAGGACAGTTTGGCGGCCATTCATTCATTGGGCTGTCCTACGTTGGAGATGACTTGATGGTGCACAGCAACAAGAAAAGCAGGAGAGAGTTTCAAATGTTTCTCACAGATGGCGCTCACTATTGGCAGGGGTTTCAGCTTGCTCTTCTTCCCTCCCTCCCACCCGTTTTTTTTTTTTTTTTTTTCCATATAACCATAGCAAGCGCTGGGCCCTCAGTTTACATCAGCCACACTTCAGCTGTGGAAAGGAAAAGATGATTTTAATGCTGTACCCAACCCTGTTTGCTAATTTTCTGGCAGGCAGAAAATTGGCTAATGAACTCAGGCAACACTGCATTGTCTTGGCAGCCTTTGGAGAGATGCGACTCCCAGACCAGGGGCCTCACCTATTGTGCCTTTCTGACCCTCCCTCCCTAAGCTGGCATTTCGCATGAGCTAGGCTGGCTCCCATCAGCTGTAAGTAAGTAAACCTGGAAGCTGGCATCATCATTTCCTTGGGATCACTGAAACATTTCCCCGCAGCCAGGGCAAACAGAAAAGCTGATGGCAGATGAAAGGAGGAGAAGAGGAATGTTAGGTGTTATTTTCAAAATTGAAATAATGCATATTTTTACATATTAATGCACACTGATGCCACACTCCTTAGCTTCCCCAGTGACCATTAAGCCCAAAGTCTAATACCATGAGATGCACAAGGGAAGAGGGGGAAGCTCTCACCATTTGCAATGATGCAAATTACACCCTCTGGTTTTCCTGAAGGTCATGAGCTCTACACAGTGTGTGCATGTGTGCACACGTGTGTGTGTGGGAGTCCATCCCTGGTCTATGCAGAAGATGTGACATGCTTCTACCTGGCAGGTCCCAGTTGAATAAACTCCGCAAAATAAACTTTTAGACAGATCCCAACCAGTGGGATCTGAAAGACAACAGATGAGCAACAGCCACTAAATAAATCACAGGTGTTTCTCTTTTCTTGTTTTCAAAAAGGGATGCAAAGAAAGGCAAGAGAAATGACAGGAGAGATTCAGGGACTCTGTACCTACTGTTAATAACACTGAAAATGCTGACAGTTACTTTTCTTGAAGATGAAAAGCAGATATCTGTTATCTGCCCCAGTTGAAAATACCCTTCTCTTCAAACCTACTTGAGTTGCAAGACATTTGCTAAAATTAGGTGATAGTTGGCACTGTTCTAAGTATGTGATCGCTCCTTCTGGTATCAAGTCCCCTTGCTTCCTTGGAAGGAGCCAGTGGGGTGGAGCAGGGACAGCGTTCTCTGGTAAACCTCTAAAATGAATCATGGAGTATTTGTCTTTAAAAGTGTTCATCACTCTTGATACCATAGCATGACTAAGAGACTCAATTATCACAAACACTGTGCTGGGTATACAAATAATATTGGGGGAGGAAAACGCTGCAGGCTGTCTCTGTATACAATCTCAGCACCAAATGGATGAACAAGATTCTCTACACTAGGACTATTAAAGAACAATCCATCTAGAGAACGATCAAAACTGCTTTCACTCCAGAACAGAGGAATAATCTTAGCAAGAGGAAAGTATGAACGCACTCAGATGCATCTGAAGTTACATTTCTGCTTTGAGGATTTCCAGATTTCCACACACAAATTGAGTCTTGGTTTGTCTTTGGATCCAGACAAAATAAAGGCAGTCACCAATGCCAGTCCATGTCACAAGTTCTGTTGATGTAGTGCTATACTGGCATACTTTAGAGCAAGTAAAGTGGAAGTGAAAGGTAAAAGGACAATTAATATTGGCCAGTTTTCTTTTAGGAAGGCGGCTAATGAAAACCAGGACCCAGGAGACTTAGTCTATCTCCATGCTACACCAACACCACTTCCAAGAGCCCCAGTCCCACTAAGGGCTACAATAACACCATGCCTGCATTATTTTCTTCTGCATTTCATTACCTGCTCTTCTGCCAAAGGGCAGAATGGTCTACATAAAAGACGAAGAGTAAAAAACTATGCTGTAATGTAATGAAAGCCAGCAAGTATTTAAATATTCTAATATAAGAAAGAAATCTATTACAAGTAAGCAGATCTTGAAAGACCTGGGCAAGATATACCATTTTCAGCTGATGTTGATACAAGAAAGATGATGTCTAGTGAAACTTCATGGAAAGGATATTCAACATGGAGGTCATCAGTTAAAAAAAAATCAGATCATTGTTGATGAGGCAACTCAGGGTTTCTGCTAAGAGCAACAAAAACATCTCTTTCAGTTTTACACTGCACTAGTTAGTCCTCATCAGGTGTACTGTGTTCAGTTCTAGCATAATAGTTTAAGAAAGATCCAAACATGCTGGTAAGGGTTCAGAGGAAGGCAACAGGGATGATCTGAGCAGTGGAAAGAAAGCCCTGTGAGGAGAGATTGAAAGAGATGGGCATGTTTAGCCTTGAGAAGAGCAGAATGGGATAAGATAGGATAAAACTCTACAAGTACTTGAAAGGCTGCCATAAAAAGGAAGGACACAATCTCTTCTTGATTATCTGAGACTGCAGAACTGGGAACAATGGGCTGAAGTTGCAGGAAGCAGGAAGGTTTGGGCTGAACATCAGGAAGAATTTCCTGACTATTAGAGCAGTATGACAATTGAACCAATTACCTAGAGAGGTTGTGGGCTCTCCCACACTAGAGGCACTCAAGATGCAACCAGACAGCCATCTGGGAGGGATGGTTTAACTGGGAGTCCTGCAGTTAGCAGAGAGTTGGACACAAGTCCCTCTGGCCCCTTCCAGCTTTAGTATTCTATGCTTCTAGGATTCACTGAATCCTCATAAGTGATAGGAGCTTATTAATACCTTTAAGAAATGTGAATATCAAATCAGTGGATCATAGTTGATTTGGGCTAATTGATTCAGAAAATTCTGATTATTGTTTTGTCGTGGTGAGAACATGAGAAGAACACTAAAAATGCTTTGTCTCCCCCATAGACATTTTACTAAGCTTACAGAAACCCTTTTTGCTTTCCTTGAAAGTCCTTGAAGCCCTTCAAAATCTTTCTTTAGTCAAACATGGGGGTAAGATAGGAATTTACATGGGCCCATGAAAGTGTGATCCTCCTATGCTTGACCCCCTTCCCTATTTCCCCCAGATAATTTGCTCAGGCCGGAACTTTCAAATTTACCTGTAGGGAAGCAGAATTCCAGTCATCGCTGCGGTCAACCATACATCTTATTCACTTCCAGCCAATTCATGCATGTGCCTCAGCCCTAGAGCACGAGTTACGTTTACCTGCTTGACAGGTGCATCCCTGGCAGCTGTCAAATACCTGCTGTCCATGCTTGTTTGGATGCTTGTTACGTTTTCTGCATTATCGTCTTTCCTTTCCCAGGCCACCATCTGGTAGATGCTAAAATTACTTGTCCTTAAGATTACATTACCACTTCTAATGGAAAAGCAATGATGCTAACTGTGCAGATGAAAGCTAAGCCACGAATGAATCATGACAAGGCAGATCAAGCGGTAGTTGGACATTCTCCGCCACATCAGCAATCAGTCCTGTAAGACAGGGATCCACTGCTTGGTTAAAGGAAGGGTGTTGCATGCAAGCCAACTTTGCATTACTGCCTTGAACATACGTGTTTCTGAACCATGATGCTCAAAAATGGTTTGGGGAACAGGAGGAATCAACGACTCTTGAGCCAGAGAAAAGTTCTGGGCCAAGAATCTCACTTTAACTCCTACACTTTTTATCGCCCCATCTCCTTTCCTGTCCACAAAATATTGTTATACTCCTTATATGTCTGGGAAAAATTGGAAGAAAAGTATTGTATAACCTTGCCACAAATTTATTGCTGTACGCTGCTTGACCTGAGATCCTTTCACATTAGAGATAATCAGTCAAGCTGGTGACACTCGGTGTGTGGGAACTTTTCCCATAGGGCATGGCAGAGACATGAATGCTTTAACAAAACTCTCGGCTACATGGGCTGCGTTGGAAGTACTGTGATCATTCAAGCAGAGTGAGAACTGAGTGTCGTTGCTCAAATACTTGTGAGCCTGATCAAGGCAAACACTGACTTTCCATGTGTCCCTTCTCAGTCATATGCTTTTCTTCCACTTCAAAATGTACCTTGGGACACAAGAAAGCAATGGATCATGACGGCAGGTAATTCATGCCACCACTACTAACCTTTTCCCTTGGATATCAGGAATGCATTCCCAGAACTACCAGGTAGAAATAGGATCTTTCATCACTTGACCTGAACAGGATCCAGGGACCTGTAGTCCAGTTCCCAAAGGAAACATTCCCTGCCAAAAAATCTACAAACACCTACCACAGACCTCCAATTTTTCATCTTCAGCTTTTGTGTGTGGATGCTGGGAACTGTGTCTTTTAAAAAAAATAAGCTCATCTGCTGAGATCTGGCTCAAATAGAAATGTGATGTAACCCATCCAGAGAGTCATTTGACTAAAGCAAAAGTGTAAAAATGCTTCAAAGGGTTGCAGTCGCTCCGAAGGACCGTGTTTGCAGCCTGAGGGTGCTTCTGGGCCCTGAATTATCCCTGAAATTGCAGGTGGAGTCAGTGGCCCAGAGTGCCTTCAATCCAGCTGTAAACCAGCTATGACCACACCTAGACAACGAGACCTGACAACCATCCATGTACTGGTAACCTCCTCTCTGGATTACTGCTATGCGCTCCAAGTGGGGCTTCCCTTAAGACTGTCTGGAAACTGTCCAGTTGGTCTTTGGAATGAGCTCCTGAGAAAGGTTCGCCTGGTGACTTCCTTACAGTCTTCTAGGTGCTACGTGAAAATCTTTTATTTCAACAGTAATCTAATTGTCAACATTGTTTCAAGTAACATTTTAGCTATGCATATGTCATTAGGTTTGTGCATCTTATATTGGTTTTAATTTTTTTCAAATTTGTAATTGTTGCTTTATATTGTATTTTACTCTGTATTTTATTCCATTCTGTATTTTATTTTGTATTTTGTTGCTGTAACGCTCCCAGGGAGCTAACGAGGCACGTTAGAAATCTAATAAATAAATGAATCTAATGGTAAATAACAGTGATCTGATTTTATAGCTGTGATAATTCACCTGTGGAATTGATTTTGTATGCAACTGCCCATTGACTGCAGTGTTATTTTATGCATTTTTAAATGCATTCTTTTCCCCCCTTTTTTGGCATAGTTTCAAGGCACATTTTTGCTGATGCACCTTTAATGGTGTGTGGGTTGAATTGCAAGTACAGAAATGTATGCATGGAGAATGGAGATATATGGATTTCTCTGATCCCTGCCCTTCACCAATGCCTTGTTTTCTTCAAAGGAAGTTAAAGAAGCAGGAAAATAAGCACCTGGTACAAACAAACAAACAAACAAACCTTGAACTCATTCATCCTTCACTTAGATGTAAGTTATTTTATCAAGTTATTGTATGTATTTGGAATTGTTATACCAAACAACTGAATGTCAATAGTGATGAAATTAAAAATGTGGAAGACATCAGCCAAGAAGTTAGATGATTGAGACATGGGGGAAATGAAAGAATTAGAAAAGATCATCAAGTATAAGGATGTTTCACTGGAGACCAAGGCCAAGATGATTTACACTATTGTATTCCCAATTTTTATGTATGGATGAATAACCTGAACAGTGAGGAAGTTGACAGGAAGCAAATGGATGCATTTGAAATTCGGTGCAAGAGGAAAACTCTGAGAATACCCTAGATGGACAAACAACTGGATCCTTGATCAAATCAACCCAGAACTCTCCTTGGAACCAAAACTGATGGGACAGAATCTGTCATACTTTGAGCACATCATGGGAAGGCAAGACTCATTGGATAAAAGGGTAATTCTAGGGGAAACTGAAGAGGAAGAAGAGGAAGGTCAAAAGAAGAGGAAGTCCAAATATGAGATGTACTGATCCCATAAATGAACACATAGCCTTGAGTTGACCAAAGCTGGGCAGGGCTATGATAGACAAGAACTTTGGGAAGACAGTCATTCACAGCATCTCCATAAGGTGGGGATACCCTGATGGATATCCACATATATTAACCAAAGTTCTTGTGGCATCTTACAATGCAGTCAAATACATGAGTTATTTGAGTGGGACACAGGTGTGCATGAGGTCCTCCATGGCTCTCAAATGGTCCAGTTCTGCAGTTGCCTAGACCTGGTTGTAGAAGCAGCACCACCCCATACAATCCCACCTTTTCTTGATGGACAGATGCCAATAGCTCTCACAGCAACTGGCTCAGGACGAAGATGCAAGACACCCTGGAAGCCAAAAAGCACTGCAAGGCTCTCTTTGGTCCTCAGAAAACCCTTTTTTAGGAAAATGGCTGCAATTTTTATTATCGAGTTAGTTCACACTGATAGTCAATGCAACTTTTTTGTACTGTATTGGATTTCAGCTAAGAAAAGCAATGCACTCATCCTTGCTTAGCTATGGCATTCACAAGATGATCTTAGCCAGTAATGAGGCAGCCACCTGCTCTAGATGGGTATTGTTCAGAGAATAGAACCCTGATATAAACCTACTTCTTAGAAGAAGTGCCAACATCTATCTAATATAACAGAAAACCCATTTATTCAGATTTCTAATGCAAACTGTCACTGGAGGTCACAATGCATTACCATTTCTTACAAAGGCAAAATATTAATTAAATCTGTGTAAAGTAGGCCCTCTGAAAGAGACTAGCAAGAGCTTGACTCCCTGACTGGAGCATAGCTTTCTATTCCAGCTCACCGTGAAATATACAACCATCTTGTTTTTGCTGCCAACAGAGGCAGTAGGTTTCCCAGCAGTTGGCTGACCACCATTTTGTGTTTGGGCATAATTTTTAATTGTGTTATATGGTTGGTATCATTGGGTATCACCACTCCTGCCACTGTTGCTAGGGCGGTCCTCATGTAGGATGAGAGGTGGCACAATTTGTCACCAGCCAAGGTGACAAAGCCATCCAGGCTTGCACTGTGGCTTCAAGAAAGTTAACACTCTCTCCTGCCTGGTCGGTGAGAAAACTGTGACAGCCATTGACTCTTTGCCTAAGCTGGCTCACAGGCTTGCTGTGAGGATAAAACAGACTGGAGGGGGACGATACAAGCCACCTCGGATACCTTGCAAGAAGAATAAAGCCTAGATTTGAATGTGGGCTTGATGGAACAACTATGAGGTAAAACTGCAGTTGGCTACAGAGCTGGACTCAGAGAGTGCTTCTCAGTGCCACGTTCTTAAACTGGGGAAAGATAACAATTGGGGCACCACATGGTACAGTCCTGGGCCCAGCACTCTTCAACGTTGTAAGCTGCCCAGGAAGGCCTCAGCAGTTATAGGTGACCTATAAGGTAAAGGTAAAGGTTTCCCCTTGACGTTACGTCCAGTCATGCCTGACTCTAGGGGGCGGTGCTCATCTCTGTTTCCCAGCCGAGAGAGCCAGCGTTTGTCCGCAGACAGACTCCGTGATCATGTGGCCGGCATGACTAAACACCGAAGTGCATGGAACGCTGTTACCAGCCCACCAAAGTGGTACCTTTTCATCTACTTGCATTTGCATGCTTTCGAACTGCAAGGTTGGCAGGAGCTGGGATGGAGCAACGGGAACTCACCCCGTTGTGCAGATTCGAACAGGCAACCTTTTGATCAACCAGCCCAGCAGCACAGCAGTTTGAACCAACGTGCCACCTCCATACCCTACGTGACCTATAAATACATGTAAAGATAAATAAATACATAAACATTTTTAATTAATGAATTGAATGAAGAGGTGCAAGAAATGCTGATGAAATTTGCAGATGACACAAAACTGGGTGGGGTAGCTAATACCCTGGAAGACAGAAACTAATTCAAAATGTTCTTGGAAGGCTACGGTGCTAGGTAGAAAGCAACAGAATGAAATGAACGTGCAGTACTAGGAAAACAGAACCAAATGCACAGTAACAGGATGGGAGATCTTTGGCTCAACAATACTACCAGTGAGAAGGATCTTGGAATTGTTGTAGATCACAGGCTGAATATGAGCCAACAATGTGATGTGGCTGCAAAAAATCTAATGCTATATTGGACTACATTGATAGAAGTATAGCTTCCAGATCACACAAGGTACTGGTTCCCTTTTATTCAACACTAGCTAGGCCCCATCTTGACTACTCTGCCCAGTTCTCGGTACCACACTTCAAGAAAGGTGCAAACAACCTGGAAAAAGTTCAGAGGAGGGCAACAAAGTTGATCAGGGGACTGGAAACAAAGCCCTGTGAGGAATGACTGGAAGAGCTGGGCCTTGAGGAGAGAAGATTGAGTGGAGCTGTGACAGCACTTCTCAAATACTTGAAAGGCTGTCACACGGAAATGGGCCTGGATCTCCTCTTGATCAACCCAGTGTGCAGGGTGTGGAATAATGGGCTTAGGTTGCATAAAGTCAGATTCCAACTAGATATCGGGGGGGGGGGGATCCTGACTGTTAGAGCAGTGTGACAATGGAACCAGTCACCTAGGGAGGTTGTGGGCTCTTCCACGATGGACGCATTCAAGGAAAAGTTGGACAGCCACCTGTCAGGAATGCTTGAACTTGAAGTTCTGCAAGTTAAAGCAGGGATTTGGACTCAAAGGCCTTCTAGGCCCCTTCCAACTGTTCTATTCTTTGAGTCTCTGATGTGATGAGCCTGTGATTCTGACCCTATGAAGCAGGTTAGAGTCAGAGGCCATTGGTGGCCCATTTTCACTCCGTGGGTTCCATGGCTAAGTGAATATTGAAACCAGGGCTCCCTGAAGCACAATCCAGTAAGCCAACCCCCATGCCACATTAGCTCTATGAATAGGCGAGCCCTGCTTATGGCCGCAACAATCACACATACCAAGATTTACACGTTTGCCTCCCAGTGTAGTCTAAATGCAGGGAAGTATTTGCCCCATTTCTTTTTAAAGCATACGACAAAGTCACTTGCCAGCATTAGTCATCCAGACTGTTTGAAGATTAATGCAGACCTGCTCCCTTGCGTGCAAATTAAAAGGAGCGGCAAATAGAGGGGGAAATAGCAATGTTACAGGAGAGATCACCTAAACTCTATACAGTCACACAGGAAAATAGCTGTTTGATTGCGACACATTTTCTTATGCACGGATGCAGAGGTGCCCTTGTTAGTCCAAGGCCCTTGTAACTCTATGGCAGTCATAAGTACATGTTTATGATTCTCAAGCCATGATTTCCAAGTTATGAAGTACTGAGGTCATCATTGGAGGCCCTTCTCCATATTCCACCAGCAAAGCAAGAGGGACAGGGGCCTTCTTTGTGATAGTTCCCCAACTGCGGAACTCATTTCGATCCGAAATTTGTCTGGCACCAACTCTTTAGTCTCTCAGGCACCAGTTAAAAACATACCTCTTTGAGATTACTTGGCAGGTGAAACTGTTCGGTTTATGGTTTCAATTGGTTGATGATTTATGTTCTTTGCTGCTGCCATATTCTGATTTTAATTCCAGATAATTTTAGTATGCATTTTATCTATATTATTAGGCCTTTTTAATATATGTGTATTAGTTTAGTTTTTATTTTATTTTAGGTTATGGGTTGGCTTTATATTCTGATTTTTGTAAAAGGATGGTATTGTTCAGTTCTTGTTAAAATGTTGTTTATTATGTTGTAGACACCCAGAGAGCCTATGGCTAACAGGGCAGCAAATAAGTAAGTGAATAAATTTTCAGGCTATAGTTCTTTATTTCTGGGAGGTAACCTGAGCTCCAGAAAGGGGGGAAATGGGATACCAATGAGATAAATATATTACGTACATGATTTGTCATCAACCATTCATCCTATCTATTCATTCATTCACTCATTCATTCATTCCACCTTACCTTCAAGGTCCAATGATTGTCCATGCACCTTCCATTTTACCTTTCCAGCAACTGCACGGGAAAGTTAAGCTGAGAGTGTCCTGTACAGAGAACTTGGGTGTACTCTGTTGTTCTAATCCAATTATCTATTCAGTGTGCAACTCTGGGTCACCCCTCCCCCACTTTTAAACGTAGAAGCAGAGAAACAGAGTGAGTCAGAAGGGGTCTCCTGGGCCATCTAGTCTGACCTCCAGCTCCAGCCGTTTCTGTTCACAACATGCCTACCATGTGCATGTCTAGCCTATCCTTGAACAACCTCACCAAAGGGGCCTCAACCACCTCCCATGGAAGCCCATTGCATACCCTCGGGGTGTCAGGAAGTATTTCCCGGGATCCCAATTGAACCTTGGTTCCTTGAGCTTTGCTCCATTGGAACACATTCTGCCTCTGCAGGGGAAAACATGTCCCAATCCACCTCTGCATGATACCCCTTCATATACCAATATGTTACCAACAGATCCCCTCTGAGTCTCCTCTTCTCCAGGCTGAAGAGACCCAGTTCCCTCAGTCTCACCTCATACGACTTTCCCTGCAATCTGGCCACCATCCTTGTGGCTGCACCGATTCCAAGCTGGCTATATCCTTCCTGTAATGTGGAGCCCAGAACTGAACACAATACTCCAGTTTTAACCTTAGATCCTTGATGTAAATGAGTTTCAGAGGCCTTCCTTTGTGCACAAATATATAAGCCGAATCCATGAACATATGAAAACGCACATGTACACGCACAACTTAGGAGTATGGACTTCAGTGAAACTGTTCTTTGGAATATAGTTTGCGGATCGCAGCCTCCAAGTGACTGTAGTGAGTTACGATAATGCATTCAGACAAGCTTTTAAGGCAGTTTTTTTAATGTAACACCCTGCTCAGAGTTTCAAATTACTCAGATGACATTTAAAGGTGCCCATCCCTTCATTGTGAATCTCAATGTCTTTGCCAGTTATCTCTATATCCTCCGGCAGTGAAAATTAGCATTTTGCCCAATATAATGAATCATTTCTGAAAAGTAATTACTTTATTGCTATAAAGGTGATATGCAGAGTACAACATTTGCATCTGTATAAGAGAACATATAAAAGTCCAATGGCATGATTGCATAACAGTCAAAATTTGCTGTCTTGGTGTTGTTGTAGGTTGTTCACTATAAATTTAGAGGGCCAGAACGGTGGGGTGAAAAGAACTCTGCAAAAAATCCGAGAGATGGAAAGCAGTTTTTAAAAAAGTTTAACTGCCTTTTCCCAAAAGAATCCTAGGAAATACAGCACAAAAATGCTGAAAATTAAGCACATACGCTCATTTAGAGGGTTCCTGGGTAGAGGGAATGGATGCTGGAGCTGTTTAAGCTGTTAGACCTCCTGATGATGGACTGCAACTCTCACAATTCCTATCATTGCTTATGCTGGCTAAGACTGATGGCTGATGCATGCCTACAGCACATGGCAGGCCACAAATTGTCCATTTCTGATGAAGATTAAAGCTGCAGTACAGTCAATTGACTAGATGCTAAATCCTAGAAAGAGAAAATACTGCTCAGGAAACATAACAAAGATGTATTTACCCAATGGAATGACAGCGATTTAATAACCATTGCTTTCCTTGATAACCATTTGGTCTCCAAAATCTTAAGATTTTCATTTTCATTTCCTTGAGGAGGGGAGTTCTGTTTTAGATTTGCTACAGGATGGTTGTGCAAAGAACCAAAGAATAATTCCTCAAATAATTATTGTTGAGTCATAAGAGCATGAAGGATGCTAGAAGTTGGAACAAAGTTTTGTGAAAAGTCATGTAACTGTAACATTCTCTGCAGATTATACCATGCCGTAAGCCCATTTTAAAGAGAATATATATTTGCTCACCCAAGAATAATGTCTGTTTCCTATCACAATTACATATATTTTTAATTTCAGAAGCAAGAAAAAGAGGAGGAGGAACAGGAAGAAAATAGGATGAGATAAGAAATGGTTATTTTTTTTTAAATTTTCCAGAGCTTTTGGATTTTCAGTTGTATGCTTATTGATGGAACTGGATTTTACACAAACCTGTTCATAAACAAATTTGCAAATTCTCCAAAATTCAGCCTGCCATCTATATATATGTTCATCTCGTAGCCTATGGAGAAATTATGCAGTTTTGCATACTTCTCATTAAACATACAAAGTGCTGGTATTTTATTTTGTGTATTTTCCTGTGACTTTTCTATAAAATTATTTAAGAAATTGAAATAAAATTATTTAAGAAATAGAAATAAAATGGTCAACTCATCTGCAGAATCTAAGGAAAACGTCTGTACGACATTTGCAGGTCAGACTTTTATGAACTCATATTCATTTGATTCTGTTGAGGATTCCTCTGACATTCCTATTTGTACTAGAGTTTCATTAAGCCCAGCTATCAGGACCAATAGTTATGGATTGTACAAGTTGTTTTCCAAAACAACTGAACAGTTCCAGTTTGCTTACCCAGGTTTACCATGTGTAGCAAGAACAGGGTACAATGTAAAGGTATTTAGAAATATTTTGGAAAGGTCTCCAAAGGTTTTGATTACATATCTGATGCTTTCTAGCATTTCTAGAAAAGCAGCCATAAAGAAACTTGGAACCTTTTGGTGGTTGGTCTTGAACTAGGAATGAATTCTAGGTGATTATGTGTTCATTAAGGTTCCAAAGAAAAGACAGATTCAATTTAATCACAACATCTGGATAGCCTAGAGTGGGTTATTTGCAACTGCAACTAAATTGTGAATAGTTAGCAATGCATTATTATGCACAAACAAGACACTCTTATAACAATGAATATGCAAGAAGTGGCTGAAAGTTTTGATTTTTAAAAAAAGAGAACTAAAAAGTGGCTGTGCTAGAAACTTATTTAAAGAATGAATACTCATTCATTCCTATCAGATGTTTCAACCTAGACTGCTTGGTTTCAACATACAGTGGTACCTTGGTTCACGAACGCCTCAGTTCAGGACCAAATCGGGTCGCAAACAGAAATTTCATAAAAATTTTGCCGCGGGTCAAGAACTCTGCATCGGGTGACGATCGTGAGCGCACCCACCTTCCCTGCGCGGGTGCGTTCGCAGTCGTGCTGGGGGGGAGATGGCCACAATTGCACCCATGCCTACCTCCCCCCGCGCACCCACACCTGCCTCCCCCCGTGCACCTGTGCTTGCCTCCCCCCTGTGTGCCAGTGCCCACCTTCCCCCCAGCGCACCCACGATCACACCCATCTCCCCCCACCCCCCTGTACAATCGCTGGGGCCAGGAGATGGCTGCAATCTTTGTTGTTCTTTGTCTCTTTGCTTCAATTGTTTGTGAATAAAAAAAAAAAAATAGTTGCAGAACAGATTAACCTTATTTACATTGACCCTTAGGGGGAAATTTGACTTGACTCATGACCAATTTGGGTCATGACCTGAGTCCTGGAAGGGATTAAGTTTGTGAGCCAAGGTACCACTGTAAAAGGTAAAGGTAAAGGTATCCCATTGACATCAAGTCCAGTCATGTCTGACTCTAGGGGGCGGTGCTCGTCTCCATTTCCTAGCCGAGGGAGCCAGCGTTTGTTCACAGACAGTCTCCGTGGTCATGTGGCTGGCAGGACAAAACACCGAAGTGCACGGAACACTGTTACCTGCCCACTGAAGTGGTACCTTTTTATCTACTTGCATTTACATGCTTTCGAACTGCAAGGTTGGCAGGAGCTGGGATGGAGCAACGGGAACTCACCCCGTTGTGCAGATTAGAACCTATGACCTTTCGATCAACCAGCACAGTGGTTTACACCACTGTGCCACCTGCAGTCCCTAGGTACCACTGTACTACTTCTATATAAGCAAATTACAAAATATTTTTTGAGGGGCGGGGGAATAGAACTTACTTATTTGTTGAACCAGATCAGAATAATGCTTCAAATACCAACATACATTGTAGTACATTGATTTCTGTTATGCATAAAGGTTACATGTGAGGTCTAATCCGTGGATATATAATCTTTACTTAGTCCAGAATCCATTTTTAACAATCATGTTCTTTTTCTCCCAAACATGAATTTTTGTCTCAAATATGAAGAGCATTGTGAGGACTGCTAAATTCTTACCAAAACTGATTCAAATGAAATTTTCAATTACCCCTGGCTAAAACACAAACATTGAGAAGTCAGAGAAGGGAAATGTGTACAAGGACAGAGCAAGCCTGGCCAATATCATAGAAGTACATTTGAAAAATGTGCATAAATACTTCTAAAAAATGAAAAATAGAAGAATGCATCCTTTTCAAAGATGCACCCAAGGGATGCCTAGAGTTAGAAAAATTCTAATGGACTTCTATGTGATTTTTTAAAAAATACAATTTGGCACTAGGCACAGGGGATAACAAGGACCAACCCCATCTTTGGAGGAGGAATTTATGTCAGCCCTTCTTGGATAAGCGCAAAAACCCCAGAGACAAGGCCCAGGCTGGGATGAGGATGGGCAAAATTTCCTGCAGATGAAGCAATTGTATCTCAACCTGCAATGCCAGGGTAGCAAATTTCCTGATTTATGATTTACTGAAGAACTAGCTGCAACCAGGTCAAGACAATTTCATCCTTAAAGTGCTTAGGAAGGTTGTTACAGCTGGAAGTTTCTTCAGCCATAAAGCTTGCATGCCCTGTGCCAAATATTACTTTAATTACAGGGGGCTGCTAGATTATGATAAGACTAACAGCAGGGGCAGACCTGTAAGTTCAATTACACGACTACATAATACAGATAATTGGTAGAATTCGGGACAGAAAATCCAAATTTCCCCAGCTAAATCCTTGCAGGAACTGGATGTTTCATGCAACTTTATTGGAAAGTGTTAGGTGAGGGTTTTCCCATTCACTTCACTGTCAGATGTATCTATGTTCTACTAGTCACTATGACAAAATGAATGGGAAACTTTGTTCTTGCTGCATTTCTGTACGTACATCATAATGACTTATTTATTCATTTAGGACTGAGTTATTTTTATCCAGCCATTTTGTAGGTCTAAACTGGCTACAGGCTAAAGTCATGATTTCAGTCATGATGGGCAGTGAGAGTCTAGAGGAACAGTATTCTTACCTGAATCTAAAGACCCTCTTTTGTATAGATTCAACATTAAATTGCAGAAAGCCAGAATAAGTCAAGGAGGTAAGACCACTTCCCATTATTACTTTTTTCTGCTTTATAGCATCTATAGCAATACCAGTTAAATAGTCAGTAAGATACATGTCTACTCAGAAAACCTATATACGAGAGCTTACTTCCAGGTAACTGGGCATTATATGATGGCCTTAGGATTCTCTGCCTTTGAAATGCATTGTGGAACACGTATTTGTATTTTATGATGATAATACCTATGCAGAACTAGCACATTGTCCACAGAAAATGGCTTTCAGAAAGAAAAAATCTGTTATCAGAAATAATAGAGGGCGATGGAACTCGTTTCCTTACTTCTTTAAATCAAATCTTGGAAATTTACCTCCTTCCCAGTTTTGAGGCAGATATATAAGCCATAGAATCATATCCCACAATATGCTTGCATGTATTTATTAGATTTTAAATTGCAAAAAAGTAATAAACCCATCTTATCCAATAGTTCCAAGGAGATAACTTGTTTAAAGAAATAAGTGAAAATTTCCATATCAGTGGGTTGCTGTAAATCATTTATTCTGTTCTAATTGAAGCACTTGGAAAACTGGTTCCGGAGATTAAAGTTTCTTGAAGTAGTAATCCTTAATGAGAGGCAAATAAACTATATTTTCTGCAATACACACAGTAGATAATACAACAGTATCTCTATATCATTGAAGAATTTCCTAAGCCCCTACTTCAGAGAAGGTAATTTTACATTGAATATTTTATTATTGAAACCCTTAATAAGCTCTTCAAGTTTCTACTTTCTTCGTGTTTTTTATAACTCCTTATGCTTTGTTTCATTTCTGGGACAGTAACCAAATGAGGTAGGAATTTGTCTAAAAGTTGAAGCTTGCTAATAAGATGTTCCATTTCTTTTCTGTGTTCATGAGTTCTAGTTTGCTCTTTTACTGTTCCCTAACATGCATTGTAAGGGTTTTGGTTGTATTCAATAACTTGTTTGTCTCAAGAATATTATTCCTTTGAAAAAATATCATAAAAGGAGCTAATTAGCATTCCATTGTAGTCCTTTAGCATTGTTGCTGTTTCCATATTTATTTTCAAATCATACTGTCCCCTCATTCTTTTTATGCTTCCAAACATTTGTTCAGCTCATTATAAAGAAGAGAAAGTAATGTCATTGCATCTTCATTTCCCCCTGGGGGGATATATTAATAAGTAAATGCTTAATGGACTGAAGTGCAGTTTTGCCTGAAAAGGTAGAAAACTCAAGTCAAATTTCTCTGCAATTTTGCATACAAATATTCTACATTGACAGAAACCCATTCTCACATTGCTATCTTGGTGTGCCAGCTAAGGAAAATGTCAGGATTTGGGGTAGCTATTTCACATCTGCATTCTGAGATGCAAAGGTTTTTATATAAATATTTTGTACTGAGAGATGCTCAGTCTTTGCAATATTACTCAGATTAACATTTTCCCAGTGTTTTAAGACCTGAGTGTTTTAATTGGGGTTTAATTATTAGCTAAATTTTAAGATGCTGTGTTTTAATTTTTTTGTTTCTTTTTTTACATATTGTATTGTTGAACTGTCCCAAGACTTTGGTAATGGGATGGTCTACAAAAGTTTTAAATAAATAAAATAAATAAATAACTGCTAATAATAATCATAATACTCCTCAGACTAGGTCACATGTCAGATCTGCATTATGTCAAGATGTTTATAAGCAGAATTGCACTATTCATCCGTAGGTCAATAAAGCAGTATTTGGGGTCTAACTGAAAATAGTGCAGCTCATGTTAGCTACCATATGACTCAGACTGAAGATATCTGTGGCATTATACCTGGTTGCTTTCGCATTTGCCAACTGTCTTCTTGGTGCTGTCGGGTCCAGAAGGTCATGTATTTGAGATGTTCATAGCAGTGTAAGTTGGTTAACTTGAGAAAAGAGGATTTTTATATTGTTATGATTACAGGAAGGTGAATCAGCATTATTTCTCTGATGCATAACTAACGCATTCTGATATATATATATATATATATATATATATATATATATATATATATATCTCAGCATATATACATATGTGTATATATATATATGGAGTGCACAAAATGCTGCTGTTGACACATCTGGATTTCTGGGCAAGAAATGCTGAGGGAATTTCTGTTTGCTTCTAAATATTGATGTGCCAGCCAAAGTCGTTTTCCCTAGTTAATTCCTTGGCTAGTGGCACACTGTCGAAAAGTTTATCAGTTGTTGCAGTTCATCTGGAACCCTGTAAATGGGATGTTTGTATCAGCCAATGAGCTATTGGAACACCTTTTAAAATCATAAAGTTGGGCTGTTTAGATATTGCAACACAGCCAAAACTGTGTGTCCTGTTTTGCAAGTTGGAATGGCGCATGGATGCATATACAAACAGGGCACTCCCACTCAATGAAGCTAGATATTTTTGATGGTTATTTTTGATTCTTCCGTGGTGCAACATAACTGTGGGATGGTTTCACAGCTGTGGCCAAATTGACCGCAAACACCGGATTAGCATGTTTAATCCACAATTATTGGTGTGATGAAAACTCTGCCGAGTCCCAAGGAAGGTTCTAACCAGGAAAATATATTTTAAAAATCCCCGTATGCCAAGTTGTTTGTACAAACTACTGCAGTGCTTTTGACTGCAATAGTATTTACGTACTAGATATTGAGGCCACTGAGTAGTTTACCTTTTGTAAAATGGACAAGCACTGCTGTTGTTTTCACCCTACGCTTCTTTTGCACATTTAAATGGTCAGAAGCGGTTCTGGCAGAGCCAGATCTGCCGTGAGGCAGGGTGCATCTCCACCCTCAAGAAATGGATCCCACATGCCCTGCTGGGGGAAGGCTGCGCACCACAGTGCTGCCACTGCCCAATGCCTCCCCAGCAAGCTTTGTGCATGCTCATTCTGGAAAGATTCCCAGTCACTCGTGAGAACCTGATCAGTTTGGCTGGACTGGCAGCTCAGATTCTAAGAATGAGCAGGACTAAGGGGAGCTGGCTGGCCCTGGCTCAGGCTCGATGATGCGATGGTTGTTGAAATGGACTCAACTCCAGCCCCAGTCCAAGGCCCGGAGAACCCTCCTGAGCCTGCTAGGGAAGATCAGCTCAAGGGCATATTCAACTGTGGGAATGAGGAAGAGCAACAACATCCTGAGGGGGGAGGGTAAGAGATGGGGAGTCTATCAGATGCGGGACTCCAGCCTCCTGAGGAGATGGACCCCTAATAGTCCGTCGTCACAGTCAGAAGGTGGCCCAGTTGAGATCCCCGATGGGGGAATGTAGGCGTGCCGGTTTCCTCCCCCTGTGACAGGCACAGGAGGATTTGTGAGCATGGCTTTAGGTGCCCAAGGAGAGTTCAACTTTTCGCTTTGTGTATGTTCGGAGACTTACAAGTAAAAGAAAGACATTTGGCAAAAAGCACTGATGAGTCTGTTACTGCTGGGAGGGGGAACTCAGCTCTCAGCAGCAAGCTAGAAGAGCTGCTTGAGACCAGCCTCTTCCTGCCCTGGTGGGCACATCAGGGAAGCAGCCATTACAGTTTCCAGACCAGCAGGTATGCCCTGAAGAGCTGTACCTGCCACAACAAGGGAGACCTGCCCGCTAATAACTCTAAGCGCAGAGTTGTGGGGCCACCCTGACCCCCAAGTCCTACTTTGCATGGTGTTTCGGCTGCCTTGCTTGGAAAATACATCCTTAGACCAGGCCGGTTAACAGTTGCCATGGTCTGAACTACTTTGTGGTCCATCTGTTACCAGAACCAAGATGCTAAAGGATTGAGCTCAGGACTATGTCACCAGTTCTAAATAGGGGCACATATTGGCATAATGTTTAAACACAGCCTCAAAGGCGATTGGGATATTTTATCCTTTCCTAGATGGGGTATTTTGGAGTAAAGGAAAGAATGAACACAGCAGACATGGATATCCATGCAAGTAGGTTTTTTTCCTAATACCTCTAGAATTATCCCTTTCTGTGCAACAATTCCAGGTGATGTACCTGGAAACTTGATATAAGGAGTTACAACAAGCACGCAAGCTTGAGGATGAATTAGAATAGGTCAAACGAAAAACCCAAGGAGTTCAAATGAAAACAGCCAATTTTTATTTCTTTGAATCAGGAAGGTGTCGGTTTGTTCCCCATGCTAAAGTGTTACAGTCGGAAGACGAGAAGACAAGCTGTGGTAATGGATAATTTTAAAGCATATATAAATGCAGGGCGTTGTTAGAAACACAACTTCTGTAGTTTGGCTTGCTTTGACATCATTTGCACCACATGCCTATAGTTTCAAATTAGTTTATGACTCTGGGCGGTAGCAAGGGAGTCCTGAAAAATAAGGAGATAATGAAAAGGTTGGCAGTTCTGGTTTAGTACCTAGATATTTTTTCAGGTTTGTTTAGAATTAAAGGTGTGTGTATGTGTGGGGGAAGAGAGAGAGAGAATAAAAGCCTGCTCAATAGCAGAAAAAAATGACAATTTGTATCCATGTCAGAGTGTTATGCAAAGATCATACAAATCAGTCATAAACTATGTGGAGTATATTATTTCTGGAGATTAATTCACACTAATTCAATCTTTTGTTCAAGATTAATTAGTGCAATGCTCATCAAGTGTTTTCTCACTGCCATTTGTGATATTTTTGCCAAGATTTAATCATCTTTTTGCCTAAGTTTCTACCAAATGATGCTGAACAAACAATAGTCATTAATATCTAATGAACAGAGTTAGATTGGAGAAACATTAGATGTATGGATATTGTCCTAGTAAAGATGCTTTGGAAATATGAGCATCAGCAAACCGAAAGGAGAAGACAGGAATGGAAAACACAAGGGTTGCCAAATGCTTTAAAATATTGTGCAGGCAGAGAAATAAGGTAAAGAGGTGAATTTATGAGGAGGATGGCACTAACGGAAACTCTCCTGACAAGGCATCATTGTGACTACTCTGACAGTTCCATATGCTGGTTCATTTTTTCTTAAAATATTACTCTACCGAATGAAGTCAGCACCCAAGCAACTTTGGGCACTTCCGTAAGTGCACAGAGGCTTCTAGACTCTGCATTCCATCTTCATATATTATTTCTGCAAGAGATGTTGATCCAGAAGAATTTGTGCATTGGCTTCTCGGCCAGTGCAGTGAATAGGGCTGAGGAAAGACAGAAGGCATCCTCTGAACTAAGTACCTGCGCAGATGTTTGTGCCACTTCTGCTATGCAAGAATTTCTACCTTGGTCTCTCTGGTTACCTTCCCGTTTGCAATGAGCATTCAGCAGCCTCCTCTGCAATTACATTTTCTATGTTCACAGACATCACCCTCATTTTTATGGCATTTTTAATAGCATTGGGCAGCCAAATGCAATGAATATTGTGAAGATAGAATCATCTGTTCATCCTGATCTGCAGTCAACCCATGTTGACTAGTCCAGAAAGTATCGTTTTTGGGCCTAGAGAGTCTTGTCCTTTAGTGACCCCTGCTTGTCAATGTGGCAAATGTCTATTCATTATATGATCCCTACCTGGGTGATTAAAGGTGCAATCCTATACATGTTTAGACAGAAAAAAGGCATACAACTCTGAGCGTGCTGCAGCGAGTTTGGATGGCAAAAAGCCTTACGGCTTTCCTATGTTTAAATTTGCATAAGGTTGTGCCCTTAAATGATGAAAAAGAGAAAAAAGGAATATTCAGGGCAGACATGGTACCTGAGCTGAGAGACAGAATAGCATCAAATAGGATCACAGAGAATATTCAAGAAATCAAAGGGCTTTACAGGAAATGTTTCTAAAACCTCACCAAAATAGCTATTCTTGAGTTAAAATTCAGAATACAATGCAAGAAGCGATAATCTAATATTCTGAATAAGGTGGATGAAATGGCAAAGTTTCCTTTTGAAAGTTTTCCAGGGTTTCAAAAAGGGGTTCCAGGAATAATGCAGTTGTGTTCCTTTTAAACAAAATGCTAACAGGGTTTTCTCCCTTTCAGCTACAACATTCTAAAGCATAGAGTGAGGGTCATAATGATATCTGAATGAAATGTATTCCTATAAGTCAGCCCTATAAATGCAGTCAGTGAAAAGAAACATTCTTCAGTAGTGCATTTTATTTCTCTTGTGTTCACATTTGAAATACATTATCCCCTTGGGGTTCTTAACACCTGTATTAGGTCTAAGGTTTACTTTAAAGTAAATGGAAAATGTGATAGCTGTGATCATATAAAAAGTCTTACTGCAGTGCTCAGCCAATATATAACAACTGTGTTTTATTGCTTAGCATTACTTCAATACAGTTTGTAAAAAGAAATCTTTTGGAATTTTATGATACAAATAATGTTTGGGAAAGGCTCAAATAAACAGTATCTTTCTTCACAGAGTTCTTTGATAAATAAAAATAATGCATTTCTCTCTATGTTTCTCAAATATGTGGACATAAACTTAGATGATATTGCAAAGATAGGAACACCTGCGCTAGACCACCTGTCACAAGATGCTGATGCATGGACTTTTCCCATGCTGGTGCAGCAGTGTCAGTTGGTCCCAAGCAGGGAGGGTGTCCATCTCCCTTGCCATGGATCCTCCTTCCAGTTGGAGTAATGTCGGCACAAACAGGAGCAACGTAATGGGAATCCCTAAGTGACCTGGAGAGTTCAAAGTTGCTTTGTGGCATGGAAAGCACACGCCAGTGTCTAACAGGAAACTGCCCCAAGTTGCTCAACAGAATCCTAGAATCTCTTCTCAGTCCACCCTGCAAAGTTCTAGGAGGTACATGAGTCCTATACATAGCAGCCAATTTCCCCTTCCTTCCTGAAATGGGACTTCATGTATCTTGGAATCATTGCTACCTCAGCAGTGGGAATGTCCATGTCATTGTGTGACTCTTGAGGTGCAAATATACAAGAGCAACTATGTGCTGTTCAGTAGTTTTCCCACCCTCAGGTAGTTGTACAATCATAATGACCACTATTTTTTAAATTATGCACATTATTGATCAAACGGCAAGTATTATTGATTAGCCTATGAGTGGGCTAAAAAGGACAAATTGGTTTGCCCATGTATTTAAGTCATTGAAAAGGAAAGAGTCGTTGATATGACAGGAACTGTGGCAAAGACCATTCTAGTTAAAGGTCTGCTTCTTCATTTGCAATGACAAACTCCTCCATTTAATTGGTAATCATAACCCAGTGTAGACTGGAAAAGTTAATAGAACAGCAGAGGAGAATAAACCCACTCCCCCCAACTAACACATCATTATATGAAGCTGATAAAAATCAGTATAGGGTGCTAAAAATCACAATAATCAGTAATTTAGGTGCCCTCAAATATACTGGAAAATGGACTAACTCCTCAACACATAGTTATATGCATTTGTCACATAATGTTAAAGGTCTCACTGCCACTGATGTATTACAAGGTAGATGCATATCTTATCAACTCATAGCAGAATTGCAGACTTTTCTTGTGACATCACTAGCCGTGGCAGATTTTTTCTATCAGAAGTGAACAATTTAGCTCTTAAGGCTGTATCACTGCATGACAACGCATATTATCTTGTTTCTTTTCCATAAGATTCCCAGAGGGAAGAAATGTATTTCAGGAATACTGAATACTGCCTCTGAATTTGTACCAGAATTCATACTTTTGTAAAACTGAATCCTAATTAAATTCTCTCTCTCTCTCTCCCCCTCTGTCTATCTATATTGGAAGAACCCCAACATTTGAAATACAAATGTAAATAATATTTTAGTTTATTTGCATCCTGACAACAAAATGTCACAATGACATCAAAATCCAAGATCTTTATTTAAAAGAATCGTATTGACCAAACTCTCTGTATGCTAATTTCCTTCACATTTCAGACAAAAGGGTTGCAATTATGCTTGAAAATGAATTCTTTTCCAGTGACTTTAAAAATGTTGCATGGATGTGAAATAGAATTATAATTAAACTTCCTATAAGGTATTGCCATTAGTTAGCAACTGTCTCACATTGGGCTTTTATTCTAACATGGAAAGTCTTTTTAACATATATACTTTACGTCATTTCACCATTTCAGTTATTATGCCCCCAAGGTCAAGTAACTTGGGCAGTTCTCAGATAAAATTAAAGTCAATTTGCGCCCAAAAACTTGAGCATTAAAGCAATTTCTATTATACAGCACTGAGCTCCATACTCCTTGATCTTCCTGTTTTTCTGAGTTCATTCTGAAGTCAGCTGAGGTCATTTTATCTACCAGACTTTCCAATTTGTGTCCTACTGAAACATACGCATTGCAGCCCACCAGCAATCGGATAAGCCTTCGTCTGTGTTAGAGATGAGGGAAAATTCATTGGGTTTGCATCAGGACCTTGAAAGGATCAGAGCATGGCAATTAGGGGAAGGGCCTTTTCCGTGGTGACCCCCATCTTTGAAACAACTTCCCTGCTATGGCCTGCCTGGCACCAAATTTCCCATCTTTTTGGTGGCAGGTCAAAACATCCTTCTAAGCAGAAGCTGTTAAAGATCTCCTTGGTCATGAAGGCCCTGAGGAGACCATGCTGCTGCTGCTTCTTGCTGGAACTTTTTATTGTATTGTTTACTATATTTTAAAATGGGTTTAATTTTAAACTCTTCTAACATTGTTGTTTTGTGTTATTCGTATTACATTTTACGATTTTGTGTTACGCATTGTTGTAAACTGCCCAGAGAGCTTTGGCTACAGGGTGATGTATAAATTAAAGTGATGGTGATGGAGTTAATATGCAGTTTCCCAATGCCATGACTTTCCAGCCCTATTCAAGGCCTGGAACACAGAGATGCAGCCATGTGTGCACTCTTCCAAGGTGTGCAGGGCAGTTTGCAAATAGAAGATGTATGGGAAAATGGTTCACATTTAAAGAGAAATGTGGCACTTTGGTGTGCATAGTAAATGGCTACTGTTTTACACAGGTTTTGCATGAATAGAGAACAGCATCATAATCATTGCCATTAATGGGTGATGTATGTCCATTTCTTAAGGATGCTCTGCACTGGAGGCAAGCCTTCAGACCTAATCTTTCCTCCAGGCAAGAAACAGAAAGAAAGCAGTTATCACACAACTATTTTTGGTACCTTTGGATGTATCTTTGCCCTGATTTATATCAACCATTTTGGCATGAATGGCAGCTTTTAGGCTAGGTCAGGAAAGAATTGGGTGTCCCCCAGATATGTTCTCCATGAAATATCACACCATCTTGCTTTTCTCTAGTTTAGTTTAGTTTAGTTTAGTTTAGTTTAGTTTAGTTTAATTAAAACATTTATATCCCGTCCTTTCTGATGAACGGAAGAATATGTTTGTCCTTCTCCCAGACTTAAAATGGCCTCCCCATTTACCTTATAAAATAGACAAGGAGCTTGCATGAGTGTCCCATCCTCCATTGTACAATCATGTCTGAAGCCTTCCCAGATTTCTACACTTCAATTAAAGCCCAGGGAAAGACATATTGAGCTAATCCCCCTCCGCCCTCCATGGAGTATCTTTCAGATCAGAAAAACCAGGGAGATGGGGAAGTTTTGGGGCAGTGGAAAGGTCTATACTAGGAATGCAAATGAATTCTTAGCATCCTCAGCCACATACTGTAATTAAGCTCAAACACCAGTATGAAACACCATGAACCTTAAACAGAAAAAATGGATTTCTCTTCAATGAGGGGAGCAAACTTTCAGGGAACTGGAGGGCTGGTTTTAGCAAAGCATTCAGCTTTCTCTTCCCTGAAGCTTGAAATAATCTTGTCTCCATCAGACCTGTTCCAGGGTTTTCAAGGCAATAATGGCAATATTAGCATCAGCATTAGACTAGTGATTTATCCAAACCCTTCCTTCAGAAATGTCATATTTGGAAGACCCTAAAGAATGTCAACTACAGCTGAGCTAAGGAGTTCCCATGCTGCAAAGCTAATGAGAGCTGACACTATAAAACAGCGTCAGTGTTCAAGGCTCTTCTTTGGCATCCTGCGATTTATATGTGAAGAAGTTTTCCATCAAGTTAGCTAATAATGATGCATTATTATTGCTAATTGAAACATAATTGATCATTGATGCTGAAAATTGCTAGGATGTACCCATAAAATACAATTCTTTCATCCCACTGGGAATGGGCTTGTTTCTTTTTGCAGCAAATGCATCAATCTTCTTGTAAACAGGAATCACTTAGATTACTAGCAGATCTACCCCTGTAAATTTTGAGGAGCATATATTCTGAGAGTAGTATATTCTGCTCCGAGAAGTTTCCTATGAGCGCGATGTTGCTCAGATTTCTGAAAGGCACTTTAAATTACATAGAGCTCCATCAATCTGCTGTACATGATTAACAAGATAAGCAGAGTCATTAACAAAGCTGACTAATGGACTACTGGCTTCCCAAACTCCCAACTGCTGTTATGATGAAATTAAGGCATTTACTTATTAATTTCCGGGTATAGATCTTTGGTGCTGAGTAGGTGGGTGGAGTGTCAGTGGCACCTTTGTTTTTCCCTGTTCAGAAATACAGCTTAGTTTGTGCATCTCCGCTATACATTTATGGTAAGATATTGCATTCTATAAGCAACCAAATCCTGTGGATGTTTATATTGATATCTCATCATTACATATTTATTATACAGGCTAAGGCCATGAGAAGAAGGATGTAATAAAAATGCAAATGGCTAGAAAAGAGACAAGAAAAATACATTTATAGTAGAGACACAACACTTCACCCATTACTCTAATGTACTCACAAAATTTGGTCCTTTTCTGCATGAAACATTTATTGTGTGTTTGTGACTTCTCACTCAAACTATTTTGTGGGTACTTTGCACAGTGTCCTTTCTGTGGCCTCTCTCATTCTTTGTAAACCTTTTCATGGCTTATTTGAGACTCGGGAGAGGATGGTACTTTTTGGAGGTGACATCATGAGAAACTCATGCCTTTGTGTAATTCTATTATGCTACCCACTGGTGCTACAGTAGAAAAGATAGAGAAACAAAACCCTGTAGAAGAAAACACAAACATTAAACAAAAGGAGCTAGTCTAGCTTGCATGATTAAATGGAAACCTTGGGCAGGACGTAAGCTTCCCGTAGAGTCGGAATATGAAGAGCCAGTCTGAAACAGGCTCTCTTGCACTTGCAGACTGCCTTCCCATGCTCAGCCAGGATGAAGTCCATGAATTCTCAGAAATGCTCTCAGAATGTTTGTGCCAAGTACGTGAACTCCACATGTGCAGGGCAGAACACACCAGCCAAATAGGTGTGTAGGTGGGAAGTGCACAAGGCAGCTTAAGGGACTCTCTTGGACTTGCTCCTTGCTATACTCCCAAGCAAGTTCTTGGCTCAAAGGAAATGTAGGAATGGAAAAAGTAGGTTGGAGCCCAGAGAACTGAGAAAACCCACTGGATTCCTACCGCCAAACCAGATTCCTCATCCATCATCCATGCTGGCCTGATTTTCTTTGCTGTTAATGATCGATACTCTGCAGTATCAGAGTACCACAATATACATTACCTTTTGTTCAGTAGGGCTTACATTAAAGACCTGTGCAAAAAGATAGCTGCCTTAATGTTGAACTGCCTCGTCTGTGTTTTATATTGCTATAAAGTAAATGCATAGGTAGGAGTGGAAAGGTAATATTATGGGGGAAATAGATAGCAGCCCATCATTGCTTTATCCATCACTCTGAATCCTGTGCTCCCTTGGCTGTCCCCTTCTTCCCTCTTTCTAGCTTATTCCTCTCCTACATCTCCAGACTCTTATTCCTGCTTCATCATAGTCTTCCCACTCCCTTTAAGCAACCAAACATGAGAAGGATCGATATTTTCAGTGCATGTGGAGGTTCTTGAGAATGCCCGGTTCTCTGGTCCTGCCAATGACTGGAAGCATCCCATCCAGTGGATGTTAACGAAAGAAAAGAAGTTTTCTGCATGTTCTCCTACATTTGAGGGAAGTCTCTGATTGAGCAAACTCCACTGGGTTGCCGGGCAAGCTATTGGATGCGTGCTACTGGTCCCCTTACCAAGGCACCACCCATACCATCCAACCAGGCCTTGAGAAAGGGCAGGAGGGGTGACCAACCTCAAATATAGCTTGCTGACCAGTGTCCTTTCCTCAAAGTGTCCCTTCCAGCCTCTATTACTCTGACATGCTCAAGCAGGAGGCTGGTAAACTCTGACTTAGATACCCAACTCTCAAATCGCAACACATCTGTACACAAATAAGAGAGGGAGGTGATTTGGGGTAAGTCTCTTTGCTGAAGCTGCATAGGGCTGGGTCTGATCAGTAGCTTGTGAGGAGTTCAACAAGAAATCTCTCCCACATTGCTCCCATAATACAGGAAAGACAGGTGCTAAATTAATCATGCAAATAAAACATGCATTTTATTGCAAATCAGAACACAAATATATTTTCCATAAAACCTTTGTGCATTGGGAGTAGGATCAGGTTACTGTGTCATTATTTTGGACCTGCAAAAACAGAGAAATATACCATCGATTGTACAATTATCAATATATTGGATTGGATCCAGATTCATTAATACTTAAGAGCACAGAGACACATTACAATCAGTTTGATTTATATTAGCTATAACTAGCACAGTCCCATTTATTTCATACTCTTAGTAGAACAAAATCCAGATCTAACCTACCATAAAAATAAGCCTATATCACAAAACTGAGAATTAGGCCTATTTCTCTAATATTATGTGCAATATCAAGCCAATAAGTCTATGCTTTGCCTGTGAGGAGATGATAAGAAATAGCTCAGCATCATGTGCAATAGGAAGCTGGTCATGTTTAAAACTATTATCTTTCATGTTGAAGTCAAAGATGAACTCATGTGTTCCAATATGTGTTAAGTGTATTAACCAGATCTATGCCTTTAACTAAGGGAAGAAAGCACAGAAATGCTAGGGGCTGAGCCAATTGCCATATGGATTAACATGTGAAGTACTGTTGCTGAAAAGCTTACATGGATTTTCATTCTTATTATCAATTCTGACCCAAACGTAACTTAGAAAAAAAGGAGCAGGAGGAGAAAAGAAATAAATAAAGAAAAGCAAATTAAGTATAGTATTCCCCCCTGTGTCATCATCAACAGTTCTTTGACCTTGCAAAGTCTGTTGGGTATGACACTAATGAGTAAAATATTTACATTGTTAATGAACTTAATTGGTAATGTATGCTCAGATTTAAGCTAGTTTATCATTGCAGTGTTTCGTTTGCCTTCTGAGGTTCAAACTCTTTCATTAGCAAAAGTCGGGCCCACTTTACCTGCTTGGCATCTTGTATTGTCTAGGACTAACAGTTCTTGAACATCAAATAAGAATTTTAATGACTTCTAACTACAATATTAAGCAAGGTCAGTTATATGCATATTATGATAATTAAGAATCCTGAAAAATCTTCAAAACGATTTTCACTTATTTAATGGTCCATTGACTTTAGAAGCTCTTTTCTCTTTTACATTTTCATCAGAAGATTTTTTAAGGCAATAAAAATTACACTGCACAGTCCAATGTAGATGTAACAGAAATATCTGATTCCTATATATAATATGATTTATGTATCTAAGCCTGTATTTCCTTTAATACAGTGCACAGTAAATTTGTTACATATTTCCCTGGAAGAATATTAAGGAAATCTATTTATAGGGAAAAAGTCAAGTACTCCAGGGCAATTCAATAGAAACTTTAGTTTCACTTCAATTATTTATGTATATTTAAATGTGTTAAAATAAGGTAGGGTGAATAGATTTTTTTTTTTTTTTTTTGTGATCAAACGGATGCAGCAAGTATTGTCTGTAACTGACTTTGCAAAACATGATAGAAAAGGCCTAATACTAAAACTTCAATTTCAGTTGGTCAAAAAGTACAGTGAAGTTTTATGCATCACTCAAAGACGCATAAAGGTATTTTAAAGTTTATAAATAGCTCAGTAGGAGCACTGGGTGCAATATACATTTTTTCCATATTTGTGAAGAATTCAGTAATAGTCTTTTCAGTTTCCTGCTTCATCACTAGGATAAATCATCCAGCTTTAAAGAGCCAAGCAATTCCTTCGTTCTTCTTGACTATTCTCAGATTTCATGCAGAGCCGCCAAGCATCCAAGATGCAGTGTGAACAGAAGAGGGAAAAGATTATATATGAATACAATGTGCTGAGGACCTTGAAAATACAAGTGTGTGACGGCCACTCAGTTGTCCCATGGCACTTATCTAGTCAATCAGGCATCTTGTGTCACATGTCCAGCAGTTTGTGTTGGGCATGGACCCAAGAAGACAGTGATCAGCTCACTGGAAAGCTCACTGGGACAGCTTGGGCCAGTTCCCATGTCTCAGCCAAACCTATCCCACAGCTGGTACGAAGCACTAGTGTAGCTCAGAGAGAACTCACCCTTTCAAAATAATTTCTTGTCTGCTCAGTAAACATTTTGCAACTCCTGTTCACCATGTCAAAAGAAAAAGGTTCTGCTGCTTATTCTTCAGCTATTACAATGGAAGTTCTTGATTATTGGAGGGAGGAGTGAGCTCATAGAAATGTCTGCCTCACAGTTTGCTCCAGCATTGGTAAGTAAACCAACCTGAGCTCCAGTTTCTGGCCTAATAGGCACACAGAATGCAATTATCTTTTGGTTTTTGCACTTCTTTAAGCTTTCAATCCAGTTCTTGCATTTGTGTGCAAGATGTATATAAATTGTCTATTTCAGAGTAACAGGTATAGACAACGTGTATCTCAGGTTAAATACATGCAAAATTCTAATTTTGTGAAAATATATTCAAATATAAGGCACATTTTGCATTTCAGAGAGTGACCTATCTCATCTATCTATAGACTTGCATTTGGTTCACACAGTGCTATCTCTGAGAGAACAGTATTATTAGTTTTCTTTCTTTTTTTTAAGAAAAAGGATTAAATCAACTTGAGAAATATATTAAGTTAACTTTTTGAATCTTCTTTAGATAAAGCCACTAAAATATTAATTTAATGCTGTTCTGACTATTTCAAAGTTGAAAACTTATTACTTAACAATAAAGCTTTAATCTGCAGGGGGGAAACCACTACTTTTTGGAAAAAGAATTTACAGATTCTGAGTAAATGATGGTATCCATTTAACCTTAAAAAGATATTGGAATGCATAATAGGGAAATTTCTTTGCAAATGATTCCTCGGAAATTTGGCATTTGCCATTACTGTTAGGTGACAATCATTTTATTATTTGCAGTATTTCTTTCTGCATTACAACACAAAATATATTGCCCCAGATTATCCACTGTAGAAGGAAGACACAGATATTTGCATGAAAACGATCACAGTCAAAGTAATAAAATAAGGCAAAATACAGCTATGCCTACAAAAGCCAGACAATATGCTTTTTTTCTCAAACAGCATGTTCTCTCTTGGTGGCTGGTGTGACGATGTTAGATCTCTTTCACCCAGCCCTGGTTCTCTCCCTAGCACTTTGCCCGTTCCCTCTCCTTAGCCTTTACCTCAAAACCCATTGTCCACCTAAAGTTTTTGCAAAATAACGGAGCAATTATGTACATGTGGAGTAGGGAGCAGAGATTCCTCTGCCCCAACAGCTCTGTGCAGTCAGAAAAAGAGGTGGGAACATTGCTTTAGTTGCCTTCAGGACCAATCAGCACAGTTCTTGGCCTGGTTAGGTAGGTAGGAGCGTAACGGGGCTCTGCTATGCCTGCCTCCAACATGTTCTGTTGTCCCCGCAGCCTCTCGGAGCACTGGGGTCCCTCTTCGTTCTGTTGGCAGTGCTGCACTGACACATGTACAAAAGCATCGATAAATAAGCCTCTTCAACACCTGCATCAAACCATCAGAGCATTTCAGCTCAGGAACAGCAATGGACAAGAGGCACCTGGTTCCGTTGCTATAAGGGGTTCTTTCCTGATATTCGATGCAATCTCCACCCAAGTTCCATAAGACTCTATTAAGTTACACTTAGCACGTTCCTTGGTGCATTTAGGTTGGATCCACTGTTTAGACTAGTGTGAAACCCCAGAGACTGGGTAGTCCCATGTGATCTGTTACCTCCTACACTTCCAAGGCAAATGGATACCCTCCCCATTCCCCAAAACCTAATATATTTATATTCAGGATTGAAAATGTTTTGCAAAAGTAGAAGGCAGGTTTTAGCAGAGTGCTGTTTCCACTGCTTTCGATCATAAGGCACAAATTATTTCGAGACCCTGGGCTTTAAGAACCTGGACTTCCATTTCTAAGATCATTTCTCATGAAATGGATGTTTTCAGTATACTTGTGAGGAGATACAAGAAAGAATACTTCTTTGGCCAGGGGCAAGCACAGTTTTGCTTTTCTGAGATAGTGATTGCCTTCATAGCAACAGTCACTCTTATTTTACAGAGACAGAAATCAAAATACCTATCAAGAGTCACACTCAAGCAAAACTGAAGCATAAGATATAAATGGTAGTTGTATGCAAAGGAAATTGTATTATAGCAAATTATATCTGAAAACCTAAAATGCCCAAATTACATATATAAAGACTAGAAAAGGGTCATCTCTAGACTTGATGGTCATTATAATAGACCAGTTCCATATACTAGTCCAACTTTTCCTCTGCTTTTTGTCAGGTAGGGAAAGCTATTCCCATGCAATCAATGGCTATGCCATATAATGAATGAATCTATGGCACATATTTGACAGGTTCAGTTGTTCTCTACCCACTAATCTAGCTCTCCAAAGAATTAATATAATGTTCTAAGCCAGTGAGCAGTTTCATAAAAGTGCCTTTAAAAATACATTTGTCAGAAAAAATATTTCTCCCCGTATCTCTCTAAGGGTATATTCTTATGACACTAGAGCAGATGGTAGCAGTTGCCCCTGCTTCCATGGCTGCCGATGTTTTGCTTCCTGCTGCTGTTGGCCAATTAAACTTCTAGAGTTCCTGCTGACTTGAGTGGCAGTTAAAAAAAGATATGGATAGTTCAAGGGGATGGAAGACTGGAAATATGGTGAAGCCCTGAAAATTTACCCGCAGCGATAAATAGGAAAGGGAGAAATTAAAGGATTTTCTTCTCTGGAAATTGTCTCTGTGTGTCGAGTGATCCCAACATGGATCGTAACTTTTACAAAGACTCATTGTGTGACTTAATTACCTCCTTTTTGTCTTGATGCCCTGTCCTAAGAGCGTAAGAACAACCATAATGGAGCAGACCAGTGCTCCATGCAGTCCAGCATTCAGTTCTCATGGTGGCCAACCAGCTGCTCACAGACCTGTCAAGTAGGATAGGTACAACTGGTGTGTGCCACCTTATTGCTTTTGATAATGTCACAGAAGATAGCAAACAAGGTGAGTAGATATTGGCAGCTTTATCCTCCATGAACATGTTCAGTTCCCTTTTAAAGCCTTCCAAATTGGTGGCAATCACTACTTCCTATGGCAGTAGAAAAGAGGTCCAAATATTAAAATTCCACAATTGACCTGGGAGAAAAATCTGATCTGAGCAGGGAAATATAGTACAAGACATTAGATCAGCTGGATGGTGTAAAGGGCTGGAGCAATGGGTAAGGAGAAGCAAGGAAACCAAATCCACCCTATTTAATAGAAAGTTTTCAAAAATGTTCATGGAGGAATGAAAGCATCATGTATTCTTGCTAGGGGAAAAACTTCTGTGCAGAGGAGATCCCTGATCCATACGCACATTTTAGCAAGGTAGCTTATATATATATATAGCTTACTTGTACTCTGACCATTTGACATGAAGAGGAAGACTTGGTGGGAATGAATCATATAGCAAGGAGTCAAAAATGTCCTGAGTTGAGAACATAAAGTGATACTCATTTGTCTCAGCATTTCTCCAAGTTTTCCCTTCAGATGCAGAAACAGATCTGGACCACATACCTGTAATCATTCTGGGATGGCACACAAACACACCTGGTTAGCGGGGTGACCTAATGGTAGAGCACTGCATCTCTGGAACCATCTCAAAAATGAACTCAACCAAGTGGTTTAAAGTCTTTTCATATGATCTTTTCTATGCGAGCTGAAGTAGATTCTGTTAAACAGAGATTAACTGGCATTTTGTTGTTATTGAATATGTTCTACACCTTCACTTAAAAAATAAATTTTCTGCTTGAGCACTAGCAAACAGCTGGAAAATGATTTTTTTTGTAATTAAAAAGTGCATTCACATAAATGTCACAGATCCAACTATATTTGCTTTTTTTCCCTGCATCACATGAGGTTAGGAAGTTGACAAACACTGCATGTCCAGAAATCAACAAAAAGTGTATCAAATTTACATACCTCTTCGCTATATTTGGTACAATCAGCTCCATCAAGAAGCAAATTTATTTTCTCTTTCCACTTCATTACCAGCCACAGTCTGTCCAAGAGGACCGAGGTGAAATGGCTCTATTTTTCTCCAGTTCTATTTCACATGCATTTCTGTGACATTTTGAAGAACGTGAAACCAAAGACAATGTTTCCATAAGAATGGCTGGTAGCTTCCGTTAGGTTTGTTTTATCCTGGCCATCATTAATCACTTGGTGTAACTGTTGCTTTTATCTTCCAGGGTTCATTTTCACCCAAAGAAAATTCAGATGACAGCCACAACTCAAGAATTATCACTTGCCATTAGGAAATAGCAGCACAGATTCTGTACTTTGTGCTGTGTGGCGTTTACAGTCATAGAGTAACGTATTACTTAAGAGCCCAATAAGTTTATATGTTGCTCTTCAGAGAAGCCAAGACTAAATGGCTACAATGCTTAAACACCCAGAATGCTTCAGAAACAAGAGCTCCTTTCTTCTCTAGAATTAGATTTAACATCTCGCTGCTCTGTGCACAGAAAATAACAAAGTTATACCACAGTTGTTCACAGGTTCCAGTGCATGGAAATGAGCAAAGAAAATTGTGTTTCTGACCATACTCAGGATTTGAGTATCTCTGAGACATTTGTCTGTGGAATGATTTGCATGTTCGAGCCACTTCAATATGTGTCTTCCTTATATCATCATCATCATCATCATCATCATCATCATCATCATCTAGAATTTAATTTCGGTATTTATCCCACCTTTTCTTCTTTTGTGAGGAACTCAAAGTGCCTTACATAGCAGCCCTGTGACATAGGCTAGGCTGTGAGTCTGTGATTAGCCCAACGTCTTTATGGCTGAGAAAGGGTCAAAATGTGGATCTCCCAGGTCCACAGTTCATAACTGGAGCCAACAACGCACACTGGCTTTTTTGTAGGAGATACTCCTCTTCAGTAATAATCTATAGGAGTCAACACACACATTTGGTCACCCATCCAGCTGCAGGCCCAGCTTAGTTAAGGTGCCAGCTCATGCTAACTGATGCTTGGCCATGAACTGAGCTTGTGTGTTGGCAAAATGGGAGCTGCTGGAAACATGGCATCTTGCAGCACTGCAAGGAACGGGTGATGGATTCTGGAACCCATAGGAGTAGCATAAACAATCTTTGCTCCCCTTTATACTCCACGTTGAAATGCTACATGAGGAAGCTGCAGAGGAATGTGGCAGTGCATGCCCAGCCAAGCTCAGGGATGGAATTCTAACCCAAGAAAGAAACATCCCCTCTAGATTATAAGAGGCTATCACTATTAATCCACCACAATTACCTAGCCAGGTGCAATGTCCAACATGCACAAACCAGAAGCTACAAATATGTTCAGAGTCAGTAATGGAAGCACCTAAAATCATCCACACACTATGTAATGAGTTGCAAAAGAGATAACTGTACACGGTGCTTTTTTTGTAAAAAAAGAAAAAAGAAAACGGTGTCAGAATTCATGTCACTGCTGGCAGTAAACAGTGTGCGACCACACACACCAATCCCAAGCCGAGCAGCAGAGCAGGGTCCCAAGCCGAGCAGCGCCCTCACTATCTCACTATCAGATAGCAGATAGCAGACACAAAAGCAGCCCGCGGGCACTCTGTTAATGATGTTTGCTGCTGATCTGCTACGCCAAAATCACTTCGTAAATCCATTGGAAAAAAAGGTGCTGGAACACCATTCCGGTGCGTTCTATGACAAAAGAAAAGCCCTGACTGTACATAAGTAGCATACGTAGCGACTATGGAATGCGCTCCCCAGAGAGGTCCACCTGGTGCCGTCATTATACGCTTTTCAGCGCCAGGTCAAGACCTTTTTATTTGATCAATATTTTAACGTCAACCAATTTTAATTGTATATGATTTTTTTATTTTAAATATGTCAGTTTTATACTCAGTTCGTGGAATAGCTAATTTATTTTGTTTAGGACTTAGAACAATCCTGTAAGCCATCCAGAGATGACAGCCTATATGGATGGCCTATAAATTTCCTAAATAAATAAATTTTATGAGGGAGAAATGCATTTTTAAAATGGATTTTTTTTTTTTTTTTTTGCAAGTCAGGCAAGTAGAAAGAAGGTGTGCATTTGAATACACCATCCAAATGTAATTTTCGAAGTATTTCTGTTGCTTTCTGATAATCAACAAATATTACATCCTGAAATAAATACTGAGGCCGCACAATAATGACCAGGCTTATTCCTAAAAATAACTAGGTAGACCAGACTAATCTGGTCTGTGTCTCTATGCCTTACATATCCTTAATACAGGGTAACATTACTCATAAATACTGGAAGGTATGTTTTATTTCTCCTCACCACTATGTTCTTCAGCATTGGGTGATGAAGCATAGGAAAGTAATTCTGGGAAGCAATTTGATTAAAAGGAGACATTAAAGTTAAACAAATTGTTATAGAAATGTCAGGGTGGAATGCATAGACTTCCATTTCAGATCATTATCATATGCATATTTAATCAGGGAAAAGGTACCTTGAAACATACAGAACTTCATTATGAGTAGGGAAGAGTGAATCATGCTTGAGCTTGCCAACTGAAAGCTTCTTCCACTTCAGGACCATATCAGATTGCAACTGTTCCTCTTCTTTCCACCTGAAAATCTGTGTGCTTAATTATGCCTCTTCCAAGGCATCAGTTGCCTTGCAAATGTCCATATTCTTCCCCAAGTGATTAATGCATATTTCTGTGAATGTTCAAAAGTCCGCATTTTTCACCCACATTATTCAAATGTATGCATGGAATCAAACACCGTCTTTTTTGGGGGGACCACAAATTGCAGTGCAAGTGCAGAAATGTGCAAACATTGATCATAGATTACATCTGAATGTGGGCTTATTCCAGAAATGGGTTACTTCTGAGTCAATTTGACTGTAAGAAATGTCTTATGCATTTCTAATTTTGAGTAGTCCTAGAAAGGATAGGGCTATCATCAGTCATTAACATTTTTCAGGGTCAGAATTATATTCAGGATTCTGCTTTGACATGTTTCTGCAGTTCAGATGGCTTCCTCATTTGTCCTTGACCAATGCCTCACCATGGGCAGAAAATCTTTCTTCTTTCTGTCCTTCTGTCCTTACTTCCTTTTTCTTTCTTTCCCCTTGTCCATAAGGAAAAAGGGAACCCTGATGTACAGCTTCAAAAGGGTAGGGACTCTACATACTTGCATGTATGGCTGTCTGACCAGCTACACCATTTTTCTCTGCATCACTAGTCATGAGAAGAATAGAAGGATTCAATAACTATAATCTTTCCTTTCTTCTTCTTCTTCTTCTTCTTCTTCTTCTTCTTCTTCTTCTTCTTTCCTACTTTTGAAAACTTTTGTGTAGATCTGTTCTCCCTTGTTCCTCTTCTTTCTCCTTTTCTCATACTGTTGCATCCTATCACCTATTGACATCAGTATTTGGTGATTCTTAACTTTGTATTGCAGACTGGGGGTGGTGGCGGCACATAATGGCCTACCCTGGACTGAGCAGACCTACACGTCTAGAGGCAATTTAAGTTAAATAATATCCCATTTACAGACTCTTACCACTTGTCTTATGACCATCTACTGGACATCTGTCTCATGGATGGAACTTACTCCCAGGTAAGTATGCAAAAATGGTAGCCTTTGGCAAAGTAAAAACTTTATGTGAATGAGCCCATGGCATGGCCTTCCATGAACATAGAAAGGTAGGCCATGAGTTCCATTTAATGAAAATTAGTGGCCCATTCAGATCTTTATGACTTATGAGAAATAGTGTGCTATTTTTCCATTCACAAACTACAACGTCATTCTGTTGAGGAGAAAATGTTTGTTTACAACTATATTTCGGAACATCTGAGGTGCATGGAAAATTTCATGGGACATACTAAATGGCTCCTGTGAAATGATTAAAAGAATGAGAAAAATGACAAAAATAAAACACTTCAAAATAAATTTGGGGGAATAATCTTATCCAGTGGATTCAATATAGTTCTATGGAATTAAAGTAGGAGCTTGCAGATGGTTGTTCCAGTGGTTAGATTTAAACCGCAGAACAGTCTACACAACTTATGCTTCACAAGCTGAACAAGCTCACCAATCATGAATGACAGCCCACTATGAACTCAATAAACTTGGTTTCCCAGCACTGCCTGGACTGCAAAAGCAGGAGTGTTGCTAAGTAATTGGAAGGTTATACTCCATGGCTGGTTGGCAGTCTTTGACTCAGCCATGGCTACGTCTTCTGCCTCTAATACTGCCATATTCTCTTTTTCCTCCCTCACGTCTTCCTCTTCTTCCTTTGTTCCCCCTTCCCCTTCTCCTCACCTTCTTCTACTCTTTCTTCTTTCTTCCTTTCTGCCTTCCTTTGTTTTTGGCCTTTGCCAACTTTTCATGGATTTTCTTTTATTGGGCCTTGAATTTTATTTTAGGGAAAACCAGTGGCAACCTGATTTACTTATTCCTTGGAAATTGTGGTTCCTTTGAAAGGCCATGATGCAAAAGAGCAGTGCTCCTACAGCTACTCTGCTGGGCCATCCAAGCATTCCGAGCATGGACTCGCACTGCAGCCAGCCAGCTCCAGCCGACAGTTGGTCCTAGGTTCCCATTTAGCAGTGGGACACAGTGATTTGCAGCAGAACTCAGTTCCCTTTGACTTTATCACATTTGCAACATTACAACCTGGACACATTAAAATGGGGATACTTGCATGCATTCTTGAATTCCTATCAAACAACATGCTTTCCAGTTTTGTCAGTGGCAGTGAAGAGTTAAAACATGGCCGCCACTTTCCCTCGCTCCCCATTCTGTGAGGGGATGTGCATGGGTTTCCCAGATGGGAAGAGAAGTACAGGAGGCAGGGCCAGCACTGAAGTTCAGGCCACTTAGACTTGACATGTCCAGTCTATCAAACCAATGTGTTTGCTTGTATGGATTGCCAGGTTTTCATTCATTCCCATCCATAATTAAAGATCACAAAAGAAATAGCCATAAAAAAGAATAAAGTAGACTATTCCAACAAAATGGAAAGGAGGAGAACTTTGTAAGCCACCTTGGGTCCCTTGCAAGAGGAAGAAAGCAAAATTATTATTTATTATTATTATTACTATTGTACTTAACTTCATTTTTATCCATACTGTTTCGATTCAACAATACCTGATGGAATATGCATCTGTATTCAATATTTAAAATGTGTTTTTAACAAATAAATGTCAAAGAAAATTGGAATAAGGAGGCTGACTAGCATCCCCTCCAATATTTTATACAGAAGAATATGCACATATTCATGACATGTCCTCGATTGACATGGCCCAAGACCAAACCCAGCCTTTCAGAAACTGTTGTTCCATCTTTGTGCTTTCTCTCTTACCTCTGAAATAATCTGTCTCCTGATAATTTGCAGGGGAGTCTTTGTTATTTTGATCCCATCTGCATTAAAAAAACATAATTTTGCTATAATAGATATCATCAACGATTCCAAATATATCTTGGCAGCTGTGAAATGTCAGGCGGTGCACTGCATGATGCTCTTTCAATGTAGTTGGAGATTTTCCACTTGAAGATTTAACTTCCAGAGACCCCGAGAAGAGTGCTGAATCCCAAGGAACAATCTGTCTAGTAACTAGCACCCAAACTGTTTAGCAAGGGCATTATTTGAAGACTGCTTTACTAAGGGTGGGTACTAGAAAACTGAAGACAGTTCCTGGATAGAGACTGTGGGGAAATGTGTTTACTAGAAAATTTGCATTAGCTAGAAGTGAAAGAGTATGTTTTCTGCACTTTTGGCATTTATGCCTAGTAGATGAGAGTGGTGGAGAAACAAGCTTTGAAGATGGGCTGAGAACCAGCTCAGGGTCTGATTGGGCATTAATTCAGCTTTCAGTGCTCCAGTAGTGTCTACCACGTCTAAGGATTACCTCTTGTTCCCTTTAAAACCAATACTCCAGTTCAACACAAGAGCTGACACTTTACTTTTTCAAAATACCTTCAATGTACCTGCAAGGCCTTCAAACTTACAGCTGGTCAAGTCTGCATCCTAGGTATGATAGTCCCTTCTCCTTTCAAAATCTCCCTGAAATCACCTCTGAAGAATATTCCTGCATGATCTAAGATTAAAGAAGTCCAGGATGGCCTATTGAATTAAGGCAAACCCCACCATAGGAAAACTCAAGCTCATTGCATATAAAAGCAATTCTGGTTGAGCTTGAAATTTGTCATCTGTTATCTAATTGACTAGGTTGATGAATTTGACTTTGTTCAAACCAAAAAAATCAAAATTGGCCACAGCTACACCAGGTTCAAATATACTGAAATTAGCACATTTATGGTTCAATCCTATGTTTAGACAGGAAAAAAAAATCTACAACCTAACCATGGCTGGCACACCCACAACCATGTTTATTCCTTTAGCCTTTTTAATCCGTATTTTTGGAACAGGTGTGTCAAAGATTTCTTTCAAACATTCATCATAATTATTGATATGTTCCATTTGAATATGTTGGTTACACTTTGCACATTTCCTTGACCTTTTGCTTGACAACATTTTATTATGTCTTCACTATTACTTATTTTTTTAGTTTGCATTTTTTCAATTGTTGCAGCCTGCCCAGAAAACTTCAGCTATCGGGCAATATGGAAATAAAATAAATAACAATCTCAGCAGCCCTTGAAGTTAGCAACAAACCAATTCAGGTCAAATCTCAGGAAGAACCACTAGAAATATAATAAAAGTCAAAACCAATGTGTGGGACATTTGCAGCTTCTATGTGCCCTGACATTCCCGTCTAGATCTGGGCTTCTGCTGCCACACCATAGCCATAATTCGAGTCTTACCAACATCTTTTTTATGTATTTGTATTAAGAAGTTCAATTCCCAAGAATGCAATGTTCAAAGAAAAAGCAAAAATGCTTTTTTTTATCTACAGAGAAACAAACATGTTTACTGTGTCATGATTTAGTATTCTATACATACTTTCAGGAGCATTGCCTTTTTTATCATCAGGATAACTCACATGTTCCCAGTATCCTCATTATGAACCCGTTTCTTGGCTCTCTCCTCACGCCTCTCTTTCTAGCAGTTCACGTTTTCCCAAGACCAGTGGAAGGAAGGCATTGTTCATTTCTTTTCTTCTGCAGCTTGAAGCTTCTTTTCTACTTCATACTTTCATTTATTTGTTTATATGAGGGGATCACAAAGGCTTTTTTAATATCAATAGTTGCACTATCTCAGGAGGATGCAAAATAGGAAGAGAACCAAAGACTTGCTAAGGCACAGTTAAGTGCTAGAATTCTTCAGCCAGGACGTTATTAAAACTTTAAGGTTCAATGATCCATCATCTGGAAGTTCTCCACTGTATAAAGAGAATGCTCAGGTCGCAGGAGACCACTATTGATTTAGGGCAAAAGAGAAATCTGTTGGAGTTTTTGTTAAATGAGGTTACAGAATGAATCATGCTTCCAGGGTGTTTGTTGGAGCTGGAAATCACATGAATCCAGGCATAAATTCTAAGGTGGCCAGTTCTTGTTTTGTATGAAAAATTCAGCCAGTGCAACTTTTCTTGGTTTTGCAGCACAGGCTGTGCCTACCATCCCCCCCACTCGGAACAATATTTAAAAAGAAACGAGCCTTACTTTCCACTGTGTTTTTGGTCCTCCTAAACAAGGCAGATACACTGATACATAATTCATTAACAGGCCTGGTAGCAGGATGAAGCGGCAGTAGAGCAGTTGTACGCCCCACCCAACAGTAACAGTGGGCTGGATACAGTCAGAGGTCAAAGAACACAAATGTAGAAGAACGCTATCAAATAAAACATGATAAGCTGTTTCAATAACTCCCCCGAATTCTTTGCTTCATTGCCCTGTATATGCCTTGGATCCAGTCAGACCAAGTGGATGATCAACAACTACACGGAATCTTGAACTGAGCCAGGATTTCTACATAATGGCTTACTGGCCCTTTCCAAGTCTACTATTTTATGATTCTATGACATTTTTTTAAAAGTTGGAATATGACATTGCAATAAGAAGACACCAAGGGGAGAAATTCTAGCCCCATTCCCTTCTCACTGGTGAAATTTCAGATTCCCCCCTTCCTTCCTTCCTTCCTTCCTTCCTTCCTTCCTTCCTTCCTTCCTTCCACCCTCTGTCCCACATCCTTTCTTTCTGCAAGCATTTTTATTTAAGTTTACTCATTCATTTCCTGCTTTCACAAATATATGAAAGCAACCTTCCCCAAGTCTGTGCCCTCCAGATTTCAAGCCCTGGCACAAAGGATTCTGGGAATTGTAGTACAACACAGCTAGAGAGTTCCAGATGGTGGAAGGCTGTCGTGTGAGTAGAGCTGACAGGCAAAATGTGGCAGTTTTACTAAATAGCAAGTTCTGGGAGAAGCTGAGAGATCACAAACACAGCACTAAATGCAGCATATAAATAGAGCAGTGCACACTTCTTTCCTTTCTTGACAAAATAATATTAAACCTTTGGAGCACTCTAAGGAAAAACCGTGCACACATGGACACACTCCTTATGATGCTGAAACTATAACCAAGTAACTTTCTTATTTCTGCACTGACGTCCCCTCAAATATGAGTTCCACTTCTCTCAGCGCAGAGTTAAATCTATAAAGTAGAGATATTGTAAGGAACTGAACATTCTCGGTGTTGTTTTCCTTTCTAATGATTGTTCAAGTGGAAGAAAATGGCAAGGTGCAAATGTGTCACAAACCAGTTCCAAAGGACAAAAATGTTGTGGATGGAACAACACAAGAATAAGAAAGCTCATAGGAAGTGGACTTTTGCTCAGGGCAACTGGTGCTAGACTAGCTCATTTCCTCTTTCCTTCTCTTTTCTATGCTCTCCTGTAATGTTTCAGAACTTCACTCCTCCCAGCTTTCAAACAAAGAGTGAAGCTTTGGCTGAACCATGATTCCATTTTTAATTCTATCGTTATTCAGACCTTTGGCACATCAAACCAACATGTAAACAGTATGGGCAGATAGAATGAGCTTGCTAGGTCGACTCTTTCCTCATTATCACCCTCCCTGAACTAGGTGGGGGGAATGACAGCTGAAGCAGGTATTTTTCTACTCAGGCAAGTTCCTTAGCTACTGTAGAAACCTGATTTTCCAGAAACTCAATTCCCTGCACCTCAGGCATTATTCTGTCAACATAGGATGTGATGGGGGCAAGGCAGGTACATTCTCAGCTTCACATTTCCCTTCACAATGGGAATGTATTCAGGGACATCCAAACAGGATTATTATTTCATGAGTGGGGTGACCTTCCTCAAGAATGTGGATTAACAGCTTTATTGCCCTACTCCTCTCCATTTTAATTTGTGTTTCACTTCCCTTCCCTGATCTGACATTTCTCTTTTCTCTTCAATATGCCTCCCATTCCACACCTGCCTTCATCTCCTCTAATCTTAGATTATTTCTAGGCCACCTTTATGAATGGAAACTTACAAAAATAAGCAGCATTCAACATTTTTAAACTGACACAATTAAAATATGAAAAAGTTTCACTAAAATCTGTAAAAAAATAAATCTTCATCGTCATCTTGTATGTCTAGGGGGCTAAGAAAAGAATAATTTTAGGACTTTTCTAAGAAAGGAATGTTCTCTGGGAATGTTATCTTAACTCTAGCTGACATAGAGTTCAGGGTTCACTAAGTACTAAGACCAAGAGATGATGGGAAATGTAGTCAAACAATAGCTAAACGACTTATTTGGGAGCAATCTCCATAGAGCTCTGTGAGTCTTATTTAAAAGTAGGCATATATAGGTACTGTACCATAAGAGAAGTGTGCATCTGACCAAGGTTTGTGAAATTATGAAATGACGTGGAGGAAGGTTTTTGTCCCTTCCGTTTGTTGCATAATGCTAGAACCTTGGGAGTTGATGATGCTAACTGGTATAATTAGCAGCAGCAGTTAGTCCAAGTTCCCCATGCTACTTACGTCCTTGCTCAGTTATGCTCTTGTCCATCCTAGTAGTTGATCTTTCTGTTGTTGCAGTTTCAATAATAATAGCACTCTTGTCATAAAGAATCCACATTGTAGCAGTCAAATAAGTGATTAAAAGTTGTAAGCAAAAAAATAATAGAAAGCTCTCAGAAAAAAAATAACAGTCAATTTTTTAAAAAAATGAAATAATTGAGAAATGGCAGCTAAATCACATGGCTGGGCAATCTAAATAGAGATAGTGACATTTGAGAAAGCCTGTTTCCAACTCTGGTCTCCACACCCGTACCTGTGGAGGGTGGAGTCATCCAAAGCAACACACTTGACCAGAAATGGGTAGGTTAATGTGGAAAGATGCTGGGGAATGTGACAGCAGAAGACCTGACTGCAAAACTTCCAGGGATGGAATGCAGCTCACAGATCTCTTTCTCCTTCCACATTGGCTAGAAATGTATTCGTTAAAAAAAGAGAAGCCATTTCTAGCCCTTGTGAATGGAGAATAGGATCCTGCCAGATAACATATTCTATGTGATGCCATATGAAGCGTTTTATATTTTCTGCACACACCTTGCTTTCACCTAGTGGTGTGTTGGTGGCGATGCTTGAAGGGCCATAAGATCTGCTTTGGGTCGAGACCAAAAAATCAAAAGTTATCCTTCTTCTGCTGGCTTGCAGATTACAGGAAAAGGTACTGTTAGAGAGGTCTATCAGGCACTTGCCACAGGGAGCTCAGCCCCTGTGACTTTCATTCTGTCAGCATCCAGCTTTAGCCAATTACACACAGAGACTGTCCCAGTATTCCTAAACTTCAAAAAAGTGGCACTTTCCATTTTAGTTACTGGCAATGCTTCAGATGTATTTCAACTTTCTTTTGAATCAATTGACCTTCCCCAGTGGGGGACAACTGGCTACTTGGCAAAGCTTTTACTCTCTGTGCTTCAGTCAGCTCTGTTTCTCATTCGTGTTGCCACCTTTCTTTCCTTTTCATATTACTATACTCTTACTATTCAGAATCTCTGCACTTATTATGCAGCAAAATTCACCATGAATAATCCACGGAAAGTGTGTGTGTGTGTGTGCAGCCCCATGAATGCACCTCTAAAACTCATCCTTATCTAGACATCAGATGGATAAAGAAGTACCTTATTTAAATGGTAATAACCACATAATGCAGGTCTCATTTTAATGTGAAGTAAAACCCTCCCCAGAGATAAATCAGACACATATTGGAGCCGACGTTCTTCTTTCACAATATAAGTTTATTTAATAGCAACTTCTTCCTGCTAGAACATTTCCAGGATGCTGCTATTGTCTCCACCCTGGGACTGTTCTGAAATACAAGATCTGGCAAACCCAAATATCTTGACAGACCTGTTTGAAAGTCAGTGCATTAAGATAGTCCCTTGCATCTGGTCCCACTGATTTCTGAACAACTGGGGCTGGGCTGAAACTCCTCACAATTGTATTCATGGTTTTAAGAATGCCTCCTCTGATTTGAGAATGTTTTCTCATTGCCCTCGCTTGTCCTCACTCTGTGGCCACCCTTTGCCCTTTGGGATGCCAAATCCTTTCAACCCTCTCATGGCAGCCCTGCTCAGGTGTTCTTCTCTTGAGGCAACAAAAGCATGAAAAGAAGGGCCACGCTACAGCTACCCTTGTCCAGTGTTAGGGATATAGAGAGAAAATTGTGCCAGGAATGTATTTGGGGGTGCCTTATTCCTGGGTTTGGCTTGTGTGGCCCAGAATCCAAATTGCTGGGAGGCATGCCTGGTGTCCACAGGCCATTCATCAGGCACTGAGTCCCCCTTGCTGCCCAAATGGAATCTCTTCCTCCCAGGTGGCACCGCTGCTGCCTGCAGCACCAAGAAGGAAAGAAGGTTGGGCACTGGTGGAACACATCTGGTGCTTCCGCTTACAGCACCCCTTTCTGCATCCTGCAGCCACATCCTGCAGCCACCACCGGACGCCATGAGTGCGTGCAGATTTTCTCTTGGTTCAGTTCTCTTGGTCGAACTGGGAGTAAAACAAGGGGAAGTCTGCAGACACTAGCGGGAAAGATTCTGAAAGTGTTTGCCCCAGTCCTCAAATCACAGGAAGCAAAAGCCCAACTGAACGTCAGGAAGAACTTCGTGACTGTGACAGCAGAGCAACAATGGAACTGATTGCCCAGAGAAGTGGTGGGTTGTCCCACACTGGAGGCCTTCATGATGCAAATGGATAGCCCTCTGAGAGGAATAGTTCAATCGGAGGCCTGCACTGAGCAGAGGGTTGGACCTGATGGCCCCCGACCCCTTTCAGATCAATGTTTCTATAAATCCATGGACCCTGGCAGGGGGTGATTTTGCAGAAAGAAGACTATCCATTCAGTTGAGGTGTCTGAATCCCAACTTTCTAGTGTCATATCAAAATAATATCATTTTATTCACTACAGGATTCATGCAATCAAACCACATAATGTAAACATGTATGAGGGACATCATGGGGCCCTGTGGGCTAGCCCCAACCCTCACATGTGCCGTGGTCATGCCTTCATCTGCCACCATGACAGGTTGTTACTGGATTTCATATAGATATGTTTATGCCCACTGTGATTTGCGTATATTTCCTGGCAAGCATACAGTCTCCTGCAGGCCTTTGGTGCTGCACATATTTCCACTGCTATTTGCACATTCTCTAGGCAATAGGCAGAATCTCCATCAATATGTACAGACTACAAGAAACAGCCCTTCAAAGAAACTTCTCACAATCTACTGCCTGAGGTTAGGCAGGCATGACATCACCTGGCCTGATTAGCTGAGCCCTGCGAGCCAGGTAGCATGCTGAGCAGGGATTTCACTGCAATTCTCCCTTTCCTCAGCTTCCCCATAAACCTGATGCAAACCTCACACTGCTTTCCTTGCTGAATGGCATGTGATGAGAGATTTGCCCTCTGTCAAGAGCAGCATGGGGAGATTTTCCTCAAGATCATGGTAGCAGTGAGGGACCAAACTTCCCTTTCCCCGAACCCGAAAATTGTGTCCCCCCGCCTGAAAGAAAGACCTCTTTCTGTACATCACTGACAACATTTAGGATGCTCTCTGTTGCCCATTGTCATTGTGTCCCTCCTAAAGAACCAACTATTGCCAAAGATATTGCCAGTGTGTGTCTAAATGTGCCAGGCTTTCCTGCCACAACGCCTGCCAATCCCACCCAATTCCATCAAGAAACAAACACGTTATTGGCACTTTAAGCGTGTATTTTGGAATTTAAAGGCTGCTTGCACAAAGGCGCCCCATATCCATACAGCCAACCCTTGGCAGACCTCCTCCCCTTGGAATGATCTACTGTTCCTGACTTGTTCATCAATTTGTAGGCGGCACCAGCACAATCAATGAAGCTTTGGGTTTCTTTGGATTCAGACCCAAGTCAAATCAGGCTGCTTCCAGTTTGGTTCGTCAAATTGGGCTGTTCTCTGATCACCAGAAATGGAGGAGAAACCAAGACAAAAGCAGAGAAGAGATCCCCACATGACTGAATAGTCCTAGAATATTTTTTAAGGTAAGCATTCCAGGTGTAGATGAGCAACGAAAATGCTCAGGAAGCCATGACCAGTATTTGGCAAGAAGTGTGGGAATATTATTTTATTGTCATAATATTTACATCGCTCCAAAGTTGTAAACATAAAACAAAAACCAAAACAGAACAAAAAGCAACCAAAAGCCCGGATACACATATATGTGCACTCACAGACAAACACTCCTACACATTTATAAATCCACATGAGCTCATGGTTTAAAGCTCTGTTTGGCAACAGAACCAGCAGGCTCGGGACTACACAAATAATTTTGACTGGAGGGACAAGATATTTTTGGTAAAACATCTGTTACTTGCATGAATGTGGTGGTGGGGGAGTCTGGCCAGATGGATCCCAACAGCATGCTTTTGTTCAGTGCAAGAGCAGAGGATGGGATTACACAAATAATTCTTTAATTTATTTTCCCTCCTTGCAAATTCCCCCGCTCCAGATTAATCTTCCCAGAAAAGAAGAATACATTAAAATAATACCTTCAGGAGTATACATGGTGAGCTGGAAATTAAGTTTTAGGAAGAAAATGAAGTTAGCAGGTTTGTTTCTTTGTTTGTTTGTATTGAAATGAATTTTTCAACCTAACAGCATGTATCTAAAGTTTGTTCCCCTGGCAAGTATTAGATTGATACTGGAGTCAGTTTCTTCATATTATGCAATAGCATGGAGTATTTATTCTTTCAGAACTATATAACATCCTAAGGAAAGAACGAGCTGTGACGTTCAACGTGCGCTTTTCTTTCAGAATGGCAGCCTTCTGTTGACGTATGCCTGTCTATCATTTAGTAAAACTTAACAATGATCTTCCTTCCATCTGGCAGTGGTCATAAAATGTGGAGAAATGGAATAAGTAAGTGTGGCTAAGAGTAAGAGGTAAATGGTGGTAGGACATTTATTCAACTCTTCCCTAGAGTTTGGTGAAAATATCTAGATCCTTGAGTAAGAAGAAGGATTATATTATTATTATTATTATTATTATTATTATTATTATTATTATTATTATTACATTTCTATGCCGCCCCTTGCCGAAACCTCAGGGCAGCTTACAACATGATAAAATACATTGAAATACAATAGTACATAATAAATTACCATTAAATACAAAAATACAAAAAATACATTGATTTACAAATATAAAATTAAAATTATCAGTATAAAATAAAAATATAGGAGGAGAAAGAGAAGGAAGAAGAAGTTGTCCTGGCCAGATCATATGTTTTAACAATTGAAATGATGTTTAAATAAAAAGGTCTTTACCTGGCGCCGAAAAACCAGTAACGACGGTGCCAGGCGGACCTCTTTGGGGAGTGAATTCCATAGGTTGGGCGCCACCGCAGAGAAAGCCCTCCTCCGGGTACTTACTCTCCTAATTTCTTTCATGGAGGGTTCCCGGAGAAGGGACTCTCCCGCAGATCTCAAAGGGCGGTCGGGCATATACGGACGTAAGCGCTCGTTCAGGTAGCCAGGACCCAAGCCGTTTAGGGCTTTATAGGTCATAATCAACACCTTGAATTGGGCCCGGGCTTCAATGGGAAGCCAGTGAAGCTGACGGAGGACTGGAGTCATGTGAGCATAACGCCCCGTCCCCGTCAGCAACCTGGCAGCTCTATTTTGCACCAATTGAAGTGTTCGGACTGTCTTCAGGGGAAGCCCCACGTAAAGCGCGTTACAGAAGTCTAGGCGGGAAGTCACCAGCGCGTGTGTCACCGTCGCCAGGCAGTCGTACTCCAGGTAGGGGCGCAGCTGATTAATCAGCCGAAGCTGAAGGAAGGCATTCCTCGCTACCGCTGTCACCTGAGCTTCCAAAGAAAGCTCCGGGTTGAGGAGTACTCCTAAGCTGCGGACCTTATCCCTAAGAGGGAGTGTTGCACCATGCAGGACCAGGTCAAATCCACCCTCTCTGAAACCCGATCCGCCAACCAACAGGACCTCCGTCTGTTTCAGTTTATTGGCCCTCATCCATGCCCTTACCTCGGCCAAGCACCGGTTCAGCACAGCCACTGCCTCACCTGGATTAGTGGAGAACGAGAGGTAAAGCTGGGTATCATCAGCGTATTGATGATTCCGCAGCCCACACCTCCTGATGACCTCTCCCAGCGGTTTCATATAGATGTTAAATAGCAGAGGGGATAGAATGGAGCCCTGTGGTACTCCATGGCATAGCTGCCATGACGTAGAGACATGGTCCCCCAGCACTACCTTCTGGAATCGACCGTTGAGATAGGAGCCGAACCACTGCAAAGCAGTGCCTCCAACCCCCAATCCCGCAAGTCTATCCAGAAGGATACCATGGTCGATGGTATCGAAAGCCACCGAGAGGTCCAGAAGAACCAACAGGGATGTACTCCCCCTGTCCTTCTCCCTGCACAGGTTGTCGTACAGGGCGACCAAGGCAGATTCAGTACTGTACCCGGGTCTGAAGCCGGACTGAAAAGGATCCAGATAATCAGTTTCATCCAAGAGTGCTTGGAGTTGTCCCGCCACCACTCGCTCCAACACCTTGCCCAGAAACGGGATGTTGGCCACAGGTCTATAGTTAGTGGCCATCTCTGGATCCAGTGACGCTTTCTTCAGGACCGGTCGTATTACCGCCTCCTTTAAAGGGGCAGGCACTCGACCCTCCCTCAGGATACTGGGCCTTGTTCCAGCACAACCTCTATCCTCCCTCAAAAGTTTGCACTTTGTATTGTCTTACTGTTCCCAGTCTTTCCCATAAGGTCATGCTCAGCAAGCTCCTCCAAAGTTACAGCTGTCATTTATTGTTCTATTTAAAGTTTTTGGATATTTTACTGCTCTTGCCAAAAGACATTTGTCTTTATTTAGTGGCAAAAAAGAAAACAAAACAAAACACTATTTATCAGTGGCTGAGATAATTCATTTCCTGCCTCCTTTGGGGTTTATTGCACCTCTGCAATTTCAAGTACTCAGGCCAGGTTCCCTGCCAATCCAGTGTTTTATCCTTGTGCTTTTAATTATCAGTTGACACAGCAACATAAATCTCTGGAAACTGGAAAGTAAAAAAGAACCAATGAACATATTTTAATGGCTGGCCATTGAAAACAGATTCTCTCTCTCTCTCTCTCACTCTCTCTCTCCTTTTAAAGAATTTTTAACTTGAGCAAAGCCCTATAGTAAAACGACTTGGACATTTCAGAAAGTACATCATGTACTGTTTCACAAATTCTAATCTATCCTTCTTTGTGATAATTCCATCTTTAGATAGCGTTTTGTATCTAGTTTAACCATTGTGTAAACTAGACTTCATCAGTAGCAACCTGGAAACAAACTTGAGAATCACCTTTATGGGAGATTTTTCTTTCACTACCTATGGGGAAACTAGTCCTTTGCTGGTAAACCCACCTATGGGGTTTCTTAATTTTAGCAAATGCTTGTAACTCAGAGCCTAAGGAACTCCTTGTCTCTATAACTCAGTTATGCAAACAGACCCTTTCCTGCTACTTGAAATTCTCCTAGACTACTTAAAAGTCTCCAAGAAGCTTGCTCTAAGAGGCTTCACATTGATTGAATGATTTAACACTTTTGTATACTGTCACAATAGCCTTATGGCTCTGGATGGTTTACATAATAAAACCATAACAAGGCATGAAAACTGCATAATTAAAACATCACCACATAAGAAGGACCACATGAGAAGGACCCCAATGCTAGATCCAAGACAAAGAGTTAAACATGTTAATACTAATATGGGGGGGTCAAAAGAATGTTTGCTCACACTTCTTAAGGAGTCAAGAGATACTGTTGCTCAAATAAGCCTCTTAATGACTTCTTGCACCTCTGGCCAAATTTCCTAACCCTCCATCACAAACAAATACACTCACAGTCCAGTCTAGCACTTGGGTATGGTTGTCTTCCAAAACCAAAGCTCTTCCTGATTTATCTCTGGATGGCTGGAGAGCTTATCCAGGTTTTACTGCCGGCTTCTTTAACCTTCTTCTGGCAACTTCTCTGGGCACTATCATGGCATAAGTCAGACATCCACTCCCTCACTTTGATCTTCACAAGCAACACAGAGTTAGCCCACAGGGAAGGAAGAGCCCAATCCTCAAGGCTTAGCTATTCACTTTTTATTCAGCTTTGTCTTAGACCTTTACTAACTGCAACCACCAACCGGAAGACCTTCTCACTGATGCTGCAAAAACTGACTATTGCATCTTTGTTGACTTCTTAACCGCTTTTCTCCAGCTGCTTCTTTCCACCTAGCTAGAATCCCACCCAATCAAAACTGAAATTAGTTGACCCAGGCTCCATCCATTGTGCCGTTCCCACTTTGGACTATCCCCACACAAGCACTGCAAAAATAGCCACTCGACACAGTAGCATCACTAGCCCCATAAATAAGGTACAGCCTCCCAGAGGCCACATGGAGTATGTACAGAACATCACACCACAGTAATGGGTGTATACAAGGACAGTTCAGTTCAACCTCTACTAAACAGTTTCTTCTAGCCTTTGATGATTTAAAACTGTGTAAAATAGCATCATTACAAATTTTTGCTTCATAGTATTCAATTAATTATGTGAATTGTAGAACTCGTATCAATAAACCAGGAGTACACAACATGGTGTGCAAGGACACCAAGGTGCCACAGGATAGAAGACCTGGTGTCCTCCAAGATGCCTTATGAATCTTTTTTTTTTTTTTTTTTGCAAACTTGCAGCTGGGATTACCATAAAATTGGTTTCTGCTGGGGCTAAAACCAGTGAATGCAAGGAGCCATTTAGCATGTTGGAGCTCAAAGCGAACCTCTGCCTTGCACTCAGATTTTTGAGCAGGTTGTCATTTGCTGTGCTTTCAAGGCAGGTCTTTTGTTGTGGTTCCTAGGAGAATTTTCCAACTCACCAAAGTGCCCCAAAGTTCCTAACCCTTCCAACACTCCATCCTGTAGCTTCATTCCTGAAGCCCAGATGAGATGGGAATGCCAAGGAGCTTGCAGACAATTTCTGCTACCTTTTCCCTCCCATGAACAAAGCACATTTCAGGAACACCAAGGGTCTTTGTCCCTGTTCCAATAGACACCTCATACATCATTGGAAAAGTCACTTACTGCCATCTGCTTCCAAGACTCCAGGATATTCCACTAGCCTTCTGTTGAGTTACAGCAAAACAAAGTTATTGCATCACCTTTAAGACTAGCTGATTTATTATGAAATAATTCATCTGATGATGTGAATCCTAATCCAGTGGGATATGATATTGTACCACAATAAATCCTGCTATATTCACATTTTTTCCAAACTTTGCCATGGGGTTTGCCAATAAATAATGCATTCAAAAATGTGAAGCAGGGAAAAGTGTGTGTGGAAACAATTGTTATATTGCTGAGAAGAATGTTACAATGCATTGTATTTGGAAGATGTGAGAATCTGTACATTAGGCAAAACAGCGACAAAAATAAATGTATTAGGAGAATATACACAAATTCATTTGGATAGCCTTGCTTTTTTCAACCATAATAAAACTTTGGGGCAACCCAAATTTAAGTTTAGAATAATGATAAATCAAGAGGAACCAACACTGATGGTCAAGATCACAATCCCATTCCTATCACCTAACTAATTATTGATTAGACGTAGTAGTATTAGTATTGAAAATGACTTTGTTAGCCACAGTTGTCTGAATTTCATATCATGTGCCCACTTGAAAATCACAGTATAAGGTCAGTTTGAATCCTTGTTCCATATTGTATAAGCAATTGATTTAATCACACAATTCCAGCTTTCTTCCCTGTTCCATAGATGTGATGATAAACACCCTGTTTGGATGATGCACTGAACTAGACCAGCAAACAGACCTTCTCACATGGGAAACAGAATATCACAGACATTCACAGCAGCCCATATCATGTTGTTGTTGTTGTGGCTCACTAGGGATAATTTCTTAAGAGGAAATGGAGCAAGGCAGCATATTGTGTATGCATAAATTCACATAATTATGGCCTGCTGATGATGATGGTGCAGTGGAGCATATCAGTAGAAAGTCTGCAATGAGAATTTGTCTCATGGAAGATCATAAACTAGAGGAATTGAGACATTTTCTTCTGCCACATTAGATAGATGAAAAATGGCGATTTCACAAAATGCAGCAAGTTTAATATTTTTTACTCCTTTTTATCAATCTGCCTGCTCTCCCTCTATGCACTTCCTTACTGTGTAGATCAAGTTGCTGCATCCAAGGGCATGCCTTTGGTTTTTATGTAGGTTTTTAAGGGCATCCCTAGTAACCCTGAAGTTCTCTGGAAAGCTCAGTGAGAAGATCAGTAATTGTGGAAAAGCTTCCCTAAAGGACAGATGCCATATCCTTTAGCAGAAATTCAACTCACACAGGCCAACACACTGAGGTTAAAGGTACTTATTTTAAATAACAATAACAGGGGATGGAAGACTTCAGGGTTGTAGATCTGTTTTGTTTTGTCCCTGAACACTGAAACTTGACAACCAAAGGTAGGCACACAAAGGTGGCTCATAAAGTGGAGTCAGTTACCTATGGGACATCATGAGTCCTACCTTAGTATAGGCACCAACCTATATACTAGTTAGCAATAAACAGGGATTCTTCTAAAACAACTGGCTAACACAGTTCTGTAGAGCTGAACCAACACCTGGTCAAAAGTGATCACTTAGTACTCCTATTTTACACACGAAGGGCTCTTAAACTAAAAGATAACCCATTGGAACATAGCCAACCAAGACTGAGTTTGTTCCCTTTTTGAAATTTCAGAAGAATGAATGTTTGGTGGTCTACTGCAAATCTAGAAAACAAGCAGTAGATCCTGAATTATCATCTGCCTCCCCTGAGTGGTTCTGGAAAATCTCTGGAAATCCCAAAGGTGCTACAGTTGCTCTGAAGTTGTTTCCTTTGCAGAGGCTGATATGGAGGTGTTCTCTCAAAGGAGAGAATCTGAAACCTTCCTTTTACAGAGGAAATACAGAATGGATAAGAAGCAAAACTACCAAAAAGACGTAAGCCTAAAGCTGTTTTGCTATTCTACTTTTAAACCCTTTTTTCATAGCAACCTTTAGCTTAAAAACATAGATTCTTCTTCAGCTTAGCATTCTGCCTGGAAGTTCTTTTCTATCTCCAAATCCTCTTGCATCACGGAGTAAATAAATAGAAATATCAGTTTTGTTCAATGCTTTTTTTCCCCCCTTTCGCTGACACAAGCTCCAAAACCCAGAGGCCCCGAAGACATGAATATGAAAGCTGCCTGCAACAGATCTGCTTAAAAACTATAAACAGATAAAAAGTCCCTACAAGCTTGTCTGCTCTGTAGAACACTTGTTATTGTTAAGCACAAAACCCACAGGAAAAAATGTGATCACTCAGGGGATTAATAAATTAAAATAGAGATTTTAGAACTGGAGGCCCATTCAGCTAAATGCTGAATAGAAGCTCTGGCTGTACTCTGCTTATAGGACAGTCTATAGAATTAATGGATAGAAGAAAGACACAGTCCCTACAAGCTTGTCTGCTCTGTAGAACACTTGTTATTGTTAAGCACAAAACCCACAGGAAAAAATGTGATCACTCAGGGGATTAATAAATTAAAATAGAGATTTTAGAACTGGAGGCCCATTCAGCTAAATGCTGAATAGAAGCTCTGGCTGTACTCTGCTTATAGGACAGTCTATAGAATTAATGGATAGAAGAAAGACACAGAGACATTATTCTGAAATAGACTAGGAGTCCATCTAGCTAAGGTTAACATGCAGACCCCCAAAACCTGTGCTGAACCCCAGTTAATCCAGAGAAGCTGCCACTGAATAAAAGAAATGGTAGGACAGCTTGCAGAAAATAGACAAACTATAGGAAGTTGTGAGGATGCATTAACATCTCCTTTGCTCACCTAACATGTGAACAGACCCTGTTTGAAACCCCAGGCATAAGCAAAGCATTTGTGCAATTAAAATATTTGCACATTGCCTACTGTGCCTGCATTTGATAGGCACAACTTTCCCTGTTTGCGTTTGCACACATTACTTAATTTGCTCAGGTTTTCTATAGACGGAACCAGTCCTACTTGTTTATTCAGGAAAGTTTGGCCAAGTTAGGAAACCTCACAAATCTTACATTCAGTCAGTGCACAGAGCAAATAGGAACTGAAAATAGCAACTGGGCACAAGAGGGTTTGGACTGGGGCTCAAGCACAAGAGCAGTTGGGATTCAGACTTCCTGTACTCTCACTTTTGTTCCCAAACTCCATAACCCTCAATGGCATCAGCTTAAATTTCTCCCTACCAAGGTACTATAAAATCAGTCTGAACCATGCTGCACTGAATTAAACAATTCAGTCATACATAGGTGTTCTATGCATGACTGAAAGCACATTTCGGCTTTCAGTATTCTTACTTCAGCAAAATTTCTAGGAACAAGGCAGATCCAACATACCTAAAAATATGTGCTTGCAGCTGGCTTTTATATACCACCTGTTCCAATATTGAAATCTTGGTACTCGATGGAGGGGAGAGTTTATCTTTACAATATTGGAAAACTTTTCTTTCATTTGTCAAAAGGGCATGGAGAAGCAGGTAGGTAATGCAACATCAGAAAACAGCGTTCTAATACAAAGTGCATCTATATTACAACCTCCTCCCGAAAGAAGGAAACTCTTGGGTATTGCCAGAATGTATGTCTCAAAGAAGCATTAGTTCTGTTACCGTTCCAGCAAAATAGCCAACTCAGGCACATGCTAATTAAGGAGATATTTTGGCGTCCAATAGTGAGATCCATAGCTACTTCACATAGCATGGCGACAAGCCATTGATTAGGTGAAGCAGAACCATCCATTTCTGCTAATAACCCTGTGTGTCTAATTTACCTGCCATGAATAAGCATGGCTGCATGCCTGATTCATGGACCCGTATAACTTACTGACTTCAAGAAGCACTTCCAATAGTGAAGGAGACTCTGAAGCACAGGGGCCAAACCTTGAATAATAATCATTGAAGAGGCAAGCATTGGAAATTCAGGTACAGGAGACCAAGTCACGCATTGCATGCAAAGTTGACAATGATGGGAACTCATCAAATGGGAGATAATACGTAAAGTGAGTTACAATGAGATATTAATCAAGAGAGGAATAAATGGAGTGGATGGAATAGGATGAGAAGGAGTTTAGATGTCCATGTTTGGTATACATAGGATGAGATCGGATAGAAGACTGGAACCATGGTACAGTTAAAGGAAATGCAGGCTGCCTGCCTCACTTTGTTTCTAGCATGCCTTGACCCCATCCTGACTTGACTGGAGTTGGGTTTTGCAGTAAATGTCCTATGGATAAGAGTGCAATTTTTCCTCCTGAGTAAGCAGGGACTCAAGTTTTTATACTGTGTTCTCACATTAGAAGAAAAATAGTTCTCTTCTCTTAAAAAACTCTTTTAAATTTGAACAATATTTAAATAGAACGCTGAAATTTCTGAGAGTCTTCCACTCTTCTTTCTGGTAGGAATTCCTTCAGCACATATTAGACTATCACTCAAGTAGCCCTCTTATGCAAGCTCTTAAATGTGCCTAGGAGAAGAAGCAGAATACAACACACTAATTGATCCTTAGATAGTATACAACTAAATAAGGAATAATTTAAGCTATGCAGCTTGTTCCATTGACTGTTTTAGATGGTGTTCAGGGAATGCAAGTTCTTAGTTGAGACCCCCACATGTAAATCAATTTTTCTTCTGACTTAGTAGCTGCAAAAGGAATTCACTATTTTAAGATCAAAAACAACTGTTTATTAGGCCTCCTAGATGCATCCAAGCAAGCCTCCCAGTACAATTGCTAAACTGGCTGTTTTGTCCTTCCGACGTTTGCTAAGGAGAAATCATAAAGACCGAGACAAGCATGAGCCGAAGTCTATGTTTACAAATGAGACCATCTTAGTTTCCTTTGATATTTTCAAATTTAGTAAGAAAGAAAGATGTGTTGCATATTGAACAAAGAAGAACTTTGAGTTTGTTGGTAATATAAATAAATGAAATATATCAGCCGACATGCCCCCATCTACAATTGCATCTTAAATGAAAGAAGCCCCCTGGTTCTGCTAAGATAGAACACTGTTCTTGTTTCAGCCTCTTTTGTAATTAATTGCCTTGTAGGTAAATTCCTGTAAAACTTGCATAATTTATGTAAATTCCTTAACTTAAGACCTCTTCACACATTAATCAAAGTGTGCAGAGCGGAATGCACAATGGCGAAAACTACTGTATGTCCAGGACTCCCCACCTTGAGTTTGTTTGCCATAATGCTCAAATTCAGCACATGTGCAGGGCCTAACCCAGGAGGCCTTTTCATGTTATCCACTTCATATGTTCACGAAGGGCACAAAATGTTCAGACCGAAAGAAGACTACAGCTCCCAGGAAGTTGGCTGAAGAATCCTGGGAGTTCTAGGACCTCTTTGTTTTGGCCAGAACACATTGGACCATGAGTGCCCTAAATGTGTTAGGTGTACATAGAAAAGTAGCAGATCTTGTCATATTTACCGACTGTGCCCATCTGGATCTGCACTGTAAATGGGAAATAGCTTGATGTACAGACAACTGTTCCTCAACTCAGGATCTTTCAGCCATTTTGGATTTATGGCTGTGCGGAAGTGTCCCTTGCACTGGGACTGGAAAGCTCCTTAACCCGTCACTTTTGAGGGCAGGTCCAAAGGCATTTAGAGCTGCAGCCAGCAGGTATGATGTTGCTCAGGTCATGTGCAGTGGGGGATACCTAACAGAAGAACCAAATGGTTGCTCTACCTCCAACCCACAGATTCCACAATCTCCTCATCTGAGCTAGGCATGCCTTATTTTCCATGGAATTTCTTTTCTGCACATATTTAATTCCCTTTCATTGCTGTAGCAGCAGTTGGAGAGAAGGGGTCCAGCTCTCACACCCCACAGCTTGCTCAGATTGATTTGTCCAGTTCTGAGGAGAAGGTGGAGGGCAGAAAACTGCAGTTCCAAGGTTACCTAGTGAGACTCGCAGATAGAGCGTGAGAAGCAGCCCAGCCCAGAAAATCAGGGAGATAATTCAGAGCTGGGGGAAGAGGTGATGTGAAAGGAGTTCTTCCAGTCAAGCAACTATAGATGATGTGAACAGGCCAATTAAAGTGTCTGGCATGATCCCTCCCATCTGGCCATCCCTGAGAGTGGAGCCAGAAGCCTACTGAATAGGAGAGGAGGAGGGAAAGCTACAGCCTGGATTCAGCTTTTCACACATGAAGATGTCTCTGACACATCTCGAGGAGAGTTGTTTTGATATATACCATTCTGTAAGCCAATGAGTTTGAATAAAAGAACAGTGACTCTAAAGTTTCATCTGCATCTGCTAGAAAGGAAGAGGGAAGGAGACAGTTACTCATCATACCAGTAGCTCTCAGTATTTCAAAAAATACATCTTGAAAATAAAACACAATAAAAAGGTGTTTGTGTGTGTGTTTGAAGTTTTTACAGAACGGGGTGGAAGGGGGAAGCATGCCAGAAATAAGAAGGAAGGACAGGGGGTAGGACACAGGAGGGGAGGAGGGGAGTGGAGGGGAGGGAAAAACTCTGTTATAACCAAATCAAACACTGGATCCCAATTTGACAAAACAAACAAAAGAAACAAAACATGGAGATTGGAAACCCTGTCATAGCCATATGCCTTCAAATGCCTGACATGGAGCTGATAAGATGACAGACAAACTTCAAAAGGGAAAGTGTTCCAAAAGCTGAATATTCTTTGGCATTCCTATGCTATGCTGGATTTTGTTCTTCCTTCCATAAAACAAATTAATGAGTGCTAATTTTAAACCTTACATCTCCAAGTAGGTAAGTCTACAGCGATGGATATCCAAATGGCAATTCATCTATTTTCTGCATGTGGAAAGGAAAAGGAGGAATGCCATCTTGTCCATCCCCTGCAGCAAAATTACTTAGTCTGACCCTGTTATTATTCTTAAAATACTGGTGCTTTTCATCTTTTGGTCTACACTAATTTGGCCATTTCTTACCTGAGAAATAAATACTAGAAATTAAATAAGCAAACAAAAATACATAGACAGTGCAGTACATAAACTTGTACCATAACTTAACACCAACACGAAAAGATTTACAAAACAGAGAAGTTTCCAACTGAAGTTTCACATCAGCTATGGACTCACCATCTGCAGCTTTAAAATGATCATATTCAGACTATCAGGCCATCTACAAAAGTAGAGTTGTCAAAGAATTGAAATCCTCTCTGACCTGCTCCTGTAAACTCAACAGCAACATGATATCCAATAATCGACAGCTGAACATTTTCAGGGAAAAGTTGTGTATTGTGGCATCCAATTCATTCCAGCCATTGATGGGGCAGCTCCCCTTCCATGTGGAACCCCCAGGCCTGTTTCTGAAGGTTTCGGAGCATCCCAGAGCAGATCAGAAGTAACAAAGTGGGAGGAAAGGGCTGCCCATTGGACAAGTGGAAACGGTAAGCAAAATTCCACTTGCACAATGTTGGATGTTGCCTTTCACTGCGGCCCAACCTGATGGAGAGGTAAAATGGCAGCTCTGCTAGACAAATGTATAAAATAAATCTGCCCTACTTATAATGCTGGGGTGATCTAGGGACACTATCCATCATTACACTCTATAATCCTCGGTATAGTTATGAAGAAAGACACAATAACAGTTTACAGAGTTTACAGCATGTGATATAATATTGCCTAACATGATACAGCAACTATTTCCTACTTTCTATTAAACTGTCAAAGCTATTTACTAAGAAATACACACCCAAAATGAGTGCTTATTTCAAGACTGAGGGCACTTCTGAACTATTCACACTGGTTGGATTTCAGAAAGGGCTGTAAGTCAAATATGCAACTTGATGCTCTCAAAATGCTTTGGACTCCAGTTCCCAGCATCTGGGAGCATCGGTCATGCTGGCTGTGACATATGGGAGTTGTGGTCAAACACATCAAGAGTGCACCAGGTTTCCTGTCGTTGCAGTACAGGATCTTTGATCCTTGAACGCATCAGACCTGCAGGACTTGCAGCCCATGTCACTGAAGGCAGCTCACCTGTGACAGTTCCAGGTTTGAAACACATCTGGACAAGGCATCCTGAATAGGCTCCTCCCTGCAGGAGTTTGCGGCTCCTCTGTCAGTGGGACTACATCTGACTCCTGCTCCCCTTCCTGATCTTAGCTTTCTTGATGGCTCAGCCGGTGGAACAGCAGTGCCCATGAGATGGAGCATCTTCCGTTGCCCCTTCTCACCACTGCCACCGCCACCGCCTGGGCTGGATTGAGAGGCAGGAGAGCAAGCAGGTTGTGGTGTGAAGATCCAGGGGAACTTGCCACTGTGCCCATGAAGCATCTTAGTCATAAACGGAGTCCTGACCATGCTTCCTCTTGCCACCAGCCATGCATTGTTTGTAGCCCAGTTGCTCGACAACTCGCACATCACACTAGCTTCAGCAAGTAGGAGGTTTGTTGAGTTTGTGGTCTTTTTTGGCGGCCGGCAGTCTTTCCAGGCCTTTAAAGCCAGCCTATATATCCTCCTGAACCATTATCCATAATTGGGATGTCTTGCACATTTGCAATATTACGACATGCACAATATGATGATCCATTCTCTTCCACCCATTTAATTTCCAGTGCCTTTATATATTAAACTTCCTTTCGAAGCAGGAAGAAAAATGAATTATTTGGATGACAGCTTACTTATGGCAGCTTTCTTCCCCTGCTACCCCCATCCGTTGGCATTCTATCTTTACACTGAATTTTCATAATGCTTTTCCACAGCATACTTGGAACCCTCATTCAAAACCGACCTAATTCATTTTCCACATACTGTGGCCTGATAAAATAATCATGACAAGGATTTGCTTTGCAACATTCCAGAGTACTGAATGCCATGATTGCAGACTTTGCAACTGTCTGTGCGCTCTCTATTATTCATGCAGTCAGATGCTACTCTTGCAGGCCGGAGCATTTCTGAACTAAACCTGGCATATTATGACACAGAACTCAAGATGTAACCTGGGCTCAAGATGCAGGGAAAGAAATATATCTCCACATATTTTTGGGAGTTGGTAAAGCCTAATATAAAGAAAGTGCATGTGAAGAAGAAGAGGAAGAGGGAGAGGAGAGGAACTTCATGTTTCCATCATAACCTTTGAAAGTTGACCCATTGTTGTTGGTGATGTTTGTTCATTTGTTTAGAAATGGTAATTGGAAATCTTGTTTGAAGTACTGTCTCAAGAGGGAAAAATATTAGATGAAAACTGGATTTGGATTTGGGTTGGGTGATTTTGTCGGTTTTGCAAATTTAAGCAATTAGAAATTTTGTCAGATTTCTTCTGTATTTGAATGTTTAACATCTTACATTCTTTTTCTCCCAAATATTAAGACGGTTTCTCATTTTGATAATTCCAGATCACAAACAAACTGAAACGAAGTACTTGACTGTCTACACTGAACAAAATAAGCAGGTATTGAATAGTTATTCTTAGCAGTGAAAGAGAAAAAAAGCCAGGCTGGATCAGACCAAAGGTCCATCTAATTCAGGATGGAGCAGAGCATGATATACCTGGCTAAAATGTCATTAGTACAGAAAAGGAATCTGAAGTGGGACAAAAGTGGCAACTTCTATTCAGCAACACAAATATGGTTCAGTTCAAGGCAATTCAAATGTAGACTTTGAGGAAACACCACGGGCTGGATTAATGGATAGGTCAGTTTCCCGACATTTGAACATTTTAAATCTTAAGTTCTTTCTTTCCTGAATATGGAGAACTTGCAGATGTTGCTAAATAGTTTTCAGCAATGGATTAAAATGAAATTATTTCCCATCCCTTAATTTTGAAAGCATCGTGAAGAGAGCTAGAAAATATGAAAGCAATAGGAAGAAATGTTGCCAATGGAATATTCAAGGTCAGGTTTCATTTCATGTGTTTGCAGGGATCATAAGAATATTCCAAAGCCCAGAATTAAGTTATCAAAGAAAAGTATATTTCCAAAGCACTAGTCAAGGTATATGTGCCTGTTCCTCATAAGAAAAATAGATGTCTAACATGTCCCTTTCTCTTAAATGTTATACTTTGGGTGTGTGTGCATGCATGCACACACACACACACACTTTGAGATCCATCTACCATGCCCTGGACCAGTTGATGAATAGCAAGAAAGGTGCTTCTGAAGAAAAGCCACATGTTATCTCAGGGACACGGAAGGGGCTTCCCAGACTAGGCTGGGGAAAGATAGATAGAGCACCAGTTTGCATGCATCTTTCCTTGTGTAGGAGCAGGGCAAAAGAATCTATTCAAAGTGACATTTTAGGTGTTTTGCTACATGAGTACATACAAATGTGCATTACGCTATCCCTGCAGTGTACAACAGGTTATCACAGTGACAGGTTAACATAAGACACACGGCGCTGTCCCATCTTGCTATGTTTTAGTAATGCAGGCATCATTGGTCATTGCAGTATTTCTATTTTGTATCCATAAAGAGTTAGGATGAGCTTTTAAACCCAGATATACATATTCATATGTTCTGAATGATCCACCTTGTGCTGAAGTTAGGACAGTATGATATGTAAGAGAGACCTGCCTTGTTTTCTTTCTTTTTGTTTTTAACAGACACACCTTGTATTCCAAATCAATTATTAACTATCACATGCAGGAGCAATTTTGTAGAATTTTTCTTGGAGTAAGTTCCACTGAGCTGATTGAGACTAATTTCTGAGAAACATGTATAGGAATGCAAGAGTGAAATGATGAGCAATAATTATCCTCTATTGAGTATTTGTCCCAACGACTTATATTTAACCAGTAAAATTTTGGTGTTATGGCTGGCGCCACACAATGGAAACAAAATGTAAAATTGGTCCCCATGCCAAAGGGACCCATCCATTAAAGAGAGTTTTTACTTCAAAGGGGCGTATAAGCCCAACACTGCAACCACACTGAAGGATTGGACTGGGACTTGGGAGATCCGGTTGCCCAGGCAGCCATGAAGCTCACTGGATTCCTTGGGTTTCAAGCCTAACATACCTCACAGGTTAGGTGTCAGGATGAGATGGGGTTGCACTTGTTATTCTCTGCTGTCAAGTTGTCTCTGATATATGTCAACCCTATGAATGGAAGCCCTTCAAAATGCCTTCTTCTTGACATCCTGCTCAGCTATTGTAAACTCCAGTCTGTGGGTTCCTTATGGAATTGATGCATCTCATGCTTGGCCTTCCTTTTCTTCTTCTGTCTTCTACTTTTGCTAGCGTTATTGTCTTCTCTAGGGAATCTTTTCACTATGTGCCTGAAGTGTGACAACTTCAGTTTTGCCTGATTTTCATCCAGGGAAAGTTCTGGTGTGGTTTGATCTTGTGCCCACTTGTCCATCTTTCTTTCGGTCCAGGGTATTAAAAAAACTTCCTTTCAGCACCATCTTTCAAACACGTCAGTTTTCTGCCTCTCAGCTTTCTTCACTATTCAGCTTTCACAGGAATACAAAGTTATCAGGAATACACCAGGATGATCTTCACCTTGGTCTCCAGTGAAATGTCCTTATACTTGATGATTTATTTTCAGTTCTTCATTGCTGCCCTTCCAGTTCTCACATTCTTTATATTTCTTGCCCGCATTCTGTCTTCAAATGGATGACTGAGCTGAGATATGCACAATCCTTCCCATTTTCGATTTATTTATTGTTGGCGTTAAAGTTGCATAATGCTGCTGTAGTTACAATGTTTGTTCTCTAAATGTCCAGTGACAGTCCTGCTTTGGCACTTTCTGCTTTTACTTTCATCAGGAGTCATTTTCAAGTCATGGTTGCTTTCTGCCAGTGATATGGAGCCAGAGCAGAGTGGTAGTTTGAGTGTGAGCTTGGAGACCTGGGAGATCAAGGTTCTTGCCCATTTAACCATGAAGGTCGCTGGCTGGCTTTGGGCCTACCTCACAGGACGATCTCTTTCCCTAAGGATGAAAATGGAGTGGAGAGCTATACAAGCCATGTAGGGTTCCCTGTAAGGGAGGAAAAGGTGAGATAGAAAAAGCAGTGCAATAATAGTATCTTAAAGTATTAATGTATTTTCTGCCAGTTTTCAGTCCTTCTTCCTCTGATCCTAATCCAGCTTTCCTACAATAAAGTCTGCATACAGACTGAACAGATAGGAAGATAAAATATCCTTGTCTGAAGCCTTTGCCTATAGGAAACCATTCTTCTTTTCTATATTTTATCCTAACTGTATCTTTTTGCCATGATTATCTTGTCCTGAGGCACCCCCCTTTCTTCAAGACCATCCTTGGCTTTTTGTGATCCATACAGTCCAAGGCTTTGCTGTAGCCTGTAAACCATGGACTGACCTTCTGAAATTTGTCAATGTGGTTTGCTTTTACTACTAGGAGCTGCAGTGGAAGAGTTTTTGTGGGGTTGTTGCATGCTTTAAAGGGAGGCCAAACACTTTTCATCCCTCTTGTTGTCCCAATCAAAATCCATACATGCAGTTCCCACTATAAAATTAAATGTATTAATTTTTAATTTAAAAATTAAAATTAAAGATTAAAATTATTTCATGCACTGCTGTGATTGAGCATGCTATTGGTAATAATATTTTAGATTTATAAATCGCTTGGCCTTTAGTTGCTATGAAAGCCAGTTCTCAAGCTTCATACTGGAGAAGGAAATGGGTGAAAAAAGGGACACTAACAAAAAATAATGCACAAAACAATTTTAAGGATAAACAATAAAAACTTACAAATGTTTGCAAATTGCTTTGTAAGCAGCAAAAAAGAAACTGTGTTTGTTAGTTTTAATGAATGTGAAAAAGACAGAAGCTGACAGGGCCAGAGCTTTGAGTGCTTAATTCTTAAAGGTGTGGATTTGAATCAGGTTTAGTACCGACATGACAGACAGGTACAGAAGGTATATCTTTTGAACTTGGCCAGTCAGATGAATGAGCATTTGAGTTTGGATCAGTGTTAATAAGAATTTATCATAGCTATGCAAATTTATTCATATTTTGGTTGGAAACTATGTAAAATTATTTATATTTTAGTTGCAACTGTTCAGCTAACAGATTTGTCTATTTCTAGCACATTAGAATTGTGTGACCAATTTTGAGACAGTCATTCAATTTAAGACACTGTTTTGAGACTTGGAAAACACATTGGAAATTGGGAGTTTAATTTTGAGGGGGAAGTAAGATTCCATAGCTTTATTTCTTCATTCAAACACACATGATTCAAGAGAGCAGCCAAAGTTCCAAAAATACTCCCCGCCCCTCCAGGGGTCCAGGTTAAAGAGTGAAGAACTTTTTCCTGTGAAATCCCTTAGGCTCCAGGTCAATGGCAGTGGTGGCCAGACTGTGGAAGGCGTTCCCCAGAGAGATCCGCCTGGTGCCAACGTTATACTCCTTCTGGCACCAGGTAAAGACCTTTTTATTTAACCATCATTAACCATTAAGGGTTTTAGACAGTTTAAGATTTTAAGATCTTTTCTTTTTGTTTCACAGTGCACTTTCTATTTTGTTCTTCCTTTTTTATTTTTTTAGTTTATACTGTTCAGTTTCAGATAATTGTAGTTTTATTATTGAATTTCAGTATTTTATATAAGCAGTCATGAGCACCTGCACAAAAGGACAGGATATAAATGCTTGTAATAAATAAATATAATAAAATACATCAATCTGAATTCATAAGGCATTTAAAATTTGAATTTCTAGTGAAGTTGATGAATCCCATTAATGCTAGGAATATGTAACTACCTTTCTTCTCCAACCCAAGAAATGCTACCAGCCCTTATGAAACTATTTAGGTTCTCTTAGCATTACCTGTATGGGACAAACTAGATGTAATGGGGTAGGGAAGAAATTATGGACGGAGGGCATGGAGTGGAGGAAAGCATTAAACAGGGCTGACAAATCTGTCCCTCCCTCATGACTGATACAAACCTCCAAGACAATTTACACCTAAATTCTGCAGAATGCAGAATGCTCACAGAATGCATGTCCTGCCTCCTCATAGACCTCCTGGTTCCGCTGCCTGATGAGACTGGCAAAAATAAGGCCCAGGGGAGACAGCAGTGTGCGTCTTCTTGTCTGCATTCAGTGTGGTGGTCACAAGTTGCAAAGACTTCCATTCCAGTTTCAACTCTGCCTTTGCCCTTGTCTTTGCTGCATCTATTGGAAAGGAAAACAAATATTTTAAATGAACAAACTGACACTCGGGAAGAAAAGTGACTTACAGTGAATACCGCCCAAAGGGGGTTTAAAATGATGAAAGCACTTCACACTACAGGTTAGCTCCAGTCTCCTAACATGAATTCCAGTTTGAAAGATTGAACATCTCCCTGAAGTCTGAAGCACTTAAATAATTTAGATTAAATTTAAATTGTGCCACACTTTACAAGCCCAAAACCACAGTCACATCTTCACTGGAAAGCTTATAAAAATTTGAAATGCTCCAATAATTTTAAATCTTGTAGAAGCCTGGTACCTTCCAAATGAAAGTACTAATAAAAAAATTAGTACTGAAATTTAAATCAGAGCAGTGCCGAATGATTTAAAATTATTGAAACTTTTCCATTTTTTATGAAGTCTCCATGCTCAAGTGAAATGAGCAACTTCTTTAGCACAATGCTAGGTATTCAAATGATAACAAAGGCAGTTGGCATTTTAAAAAAAAAGTAATGTAAGAAGGCTTATGCAATTCAATAATTTCCAGAGGGATACTTGGGTTGGTCTTTGTTGCAGCAAAACTAACGAGGATTTTATGACACTTCAAAGACAAAGCGAATTTATGATGGCATAGCCCAGAAAAGGTGGAACACCTGGATGAACAAATGATGTGGAACCCACTGCAGCTCCAGCTGGTCCCAGTCTATGGTCAAAACATATTGGAGCTGTACTTCAGCAGTTGTGAACATTGGATTGTGAGTGGTTTCCCACCGCTAGCATAAATATTTGTACAGTAGATCCTAATTGTGCTGCTCTTGCTGCCCTGCATAGGATGCTTTTGCATGGCTCAGTTTGGGAGCTTCTGATCCTCCTAAGAGGATTTGAGGCTTAGGGTAAATACCAGTCAGAGGAGATGATTCTGGATGAGATGTCCCAGTCCAACTCAACAGAAAACAATCTAATCTGAGAGCCAGTCATTTGGCTTAGCGGCACCGTTTCCTTTCAACCTTTTCCACTTGTCTATAATGAGCCACCTCTGACTCACAAATACTTAGCTGATCTCCACAGAGGACTGCATTTCCATGGGACCCATCTCTTCAAGGATCACTTCAGAGATCCAGCTGCTGCAAAGCAATGCATCTGGACATTCATTTCACAGTAGCATCCACAGGGAAAACATGACAAAGATTATTTGCATTTTATTACAGGAATCTGAAGTACCAACTTTGATCTGTCTAGTAACACGTGTAGTTTTGCTTTTGGCTTCTGCCTCTACCCTTCAGTTTCTGAGTGTTCTTCTGCAAACTCTCTGGAAACATCTGGATGTGTTTACTGAAAAGCCTAGTGATATCTTAATTGACAAAAGTCAGGTTCTTCAGTTGGAACTGAGTCACATAACTCTTGCTTACCAAACCACCAGGGACAGCAATAGATATTTCAAACCATCTGAAGACTCTGTTCATGAGAAACATTTCACTTTAGTCTTATCTGGTCTATTTAATCTTGTTTATCCTTCTCAGTAAATTAAGAAGTCATTTGCTCCAAATCAAGCAATCAGTAGCAGCTAGAGAAAGGAGAGAGTTTTACATTGATTTTGTACCTTTGAACCACTACGTTACCTGAAATTCAGTTATCTTTCAAAATTCATGTTTCTCTGAATTGGCCAGAGAGTTGTTTTGTGAAAACAAAAGTACAAAATGTGTATATTGAATAAAATAATATTCAAAGATGTATTCTGTTAGAAAAACTCACTTGCAGAAATGTCCAAATTAGGAAAATTTGCATGTATTAGGAAGCAAATGGAAATGCTACAAATTTTCATGCCATTTTTTCCCTCTAAGTTTGGAATGAACTTAGAGGGAAATTCTCAATGCCTGAGATACATTCCACTTAAAATCCAAACAATGGGAAACTTAGCTGTTCTTAATGGACAGATTCCTCCAGAAATGCTTTGCTACTCTTGCCTCTGCTTTAAAGCAAGCATTAGAGGTTCCTGAAAAACATGTCTGGGCCACAAGTCCTTTGATTTTTACTGAGAACTCCAGAAAAGGCACACTAGAAACCTGCACCCAATCCTACTTCTCTTGAAATAGTTTGCTTTTCCAGACTCATCTCCCCTCTCATTCTCAGAAGACTTCCCAGGTGGGAGATGCAATATAAATTTGGACATTCCTCGGACAATCCCCAGAATAAATCCCCAGAAAAACCTTGACAGCACCTGAAAGAGAAAGCCAGATAAATATTGCACATCTCTTCCACATAGCAAGTTCTGCTTTCAGCAAAAAAAATGAGGTGGGTTTGAAGGCACCTGTTCTGGCAAAGCATCAAAGAAACATAAGAAGCATAGAGTGCTTTGGTATTATCACAAATACTTAGAACACTCGATGAGTTCTGATGTGAACTGATTGTGGTAAGGACTATTTGCACAGTATGGATAGGTGTACAAGTTGTTTGGTTGCTTAATTTACATGCTGGCATTTCTTTTCTTTCATAGAATCCAGGCCACCTTACATTTATTTCCTCTCCATGGGTAAATAGAACCTGGATTAATCAGGAAGAAGTAAGGCTTGTTGAGCACTTTTACAAGATAGCAACAGGTATTTAAATGCCTTTCTGGGTAGTCATGAAAGTCCCATTACTCATTCTTGATGATAATTTAACTCATGTAAATGTAGCTCAGAAATGTAAAAGAAAAACACTTCCATAGCTCTCCTTCTGATGCTCAATTGCTGATTTATTTATTTGTTTTTCGATTTATATCCTGCCTTTTTCCTACAAAGGGCTCAAGGCAGCTTACATCTCCTCCATCTTATCCCCACAACAACAACCCTGTGAGGTAGGTTGGGCTGAGAGTCTGTGACTGGCCCAAAGTCACCCAGTA
>NW_025335780.1:2677456-2727756 GCF_004798865.1 Varanus komodoensis
AAGGCAGCTTACATCTCCTCCATCTTATCCCCACAACAACAACCCTGTGAGGTAGGTTGGGCTGAGAGTCTGTGACTGGCCCAAAGTCACCCAGTTGGCTCCATGGCTGAGCGGGGACTGGAACCCAGATGATGTATTGCCCCTCCACAGAACAACAGTCGTAAGTTGCTCAACTCTAGTTTAGTATGATGTGGGTCACCAAAAAGAAACCATCATCAGACTTGGGTATACTTTCCCTCTCTTCCTTATGAGTGGCTGGGAAGGAAGTTTAGCATGGCTTCTGCATCAATTTTTCCTAAATGTCAGCTTGTTGTGTTACCCACACCAAAGATTGTGGTTTATCAGAAGCCTTGGTCAGCTGCAAAACAGGCCAACTTCAATCCAAGGTACATGGAATGGGCTTACTTGCCTAACCAGTGTGTGGCAGACTATGATACACAAGAGAAAGTGAAAGTAAGAGCTACCATGTTCTCTTGCAGAAGAGGTGAAGGCAAGCAACTCATGGACTCGGATCTTTTTGGGTCAGCTGCACATTTCAAAACCATGATGAGAAAATGTGAATATTCTCACAAAATCATTTTCATAGGTAGGTTGCTTGTTCCTAAAATGGCTGCCATGCTTGGCACAGCTGGTCAGTTCTGAGAAGGCAGATTGGGAGACTTAAAGAAAAGTAATCTGCCAATATGCTAAGTCCAAAGCAGGTGGGTTCTGAGCTACAAGCCACTTGCATGAAGCAAAACTGGTGGTGCAGAAGGGTTGCCCTTTGCTCTGTAACGTGACAGCCACACTTGTGGTGGTTGGTCTTCAACTGAAAAACGTGTACTTTTTGCTGTAATCCACCCATGGAGCCAAATGGATAACAGGGCGGGATAGGAATTTAAGAAGGAAGGAAGACCAGGCAGGGGCAAGAACCTAGTGGGCAGCCAAATAGAAGCGAACAGGCACCAAGAGGGGTGTTGATGTTGGCTTCGGGCATCACACAGGAGACCCCAAACTGTTTATCTTGATGTGGGAACAAGCATGGCCATTGCATATGATGGCTTGTGTGTGAATGTCAGCGTTGCTTATTCCCTGGGCTCTCCTTTATCTGCGGGAAAGCTGTGTTCAGCAACAAGGCTGACAAGAGTGGTTAGTTTTTTTGAAAACGGGCGTTGCTCCTTCTTGAATTCATATTTTTCTCAAGATAGCCGTGGTGTTAGCTCTCTTCTGAAAAGAGAAAAAAGGACAATACTACACAAGTTACTTTGACTGCAGGAGATTGATTTCTGAGCCCTGTACTTTGTGTTAAATCATTTTTATGAACAAGGAGGCAAAAAGCTGCTAGTCATTTAGATTAAATCAGATGATTGAAGGCCTTTGGACTTTAAAACGAGTTGTGAAATATGTGAATGTCTGTGCCCGATTTGATGACGCTGTGCTCACCATGTTCAGAAAAGGAGTTTCATTCCCAAAATGACTATGTAGACAGGTACCAAAAACGATTTTCCCCCTTCCCTGTGCCAGTAGCAATGCCATTGAGAATCTATCCTTATGACTCAACCTGGCATTTTGTGATGTAAAATTGGTGTGGCTTGACATGCATGTGGTGCCAAGAATGTATCCCACTTTATTTTTGTAACCCTTCTTACTCCATTTGAAGGAACTGGAATGGTTTTTGAGCAGAAATTCTTTAAAAAGTGGATAATGTCAGAGAAATTCTAGTGCATTCAGTCCTGGGTTCTGGTGCTTATGGATGAGATGGCTGAGTGAGGATCCTGGTACAATCATCTCTCTGGAGGTAAGAGAGAAAACAAGGCACACGTTGCAATCTTGCCTGTGTTTGGCCACTTTTGAGCTCCACCACAGCACTTCCTGGTGGTTAAGCTCAAGAGAACCACCAGAATAAATTAAAAGCGAATGACAAAGTAATAGAAAGAAAACTTCCATGGGATTAGGAGTCAGATTTTGACACCATAGTAGCTCATCACCACATCACACTGTCCCCTCTCACCTGCTACAGCGGTTTGAGAAAAACAGAAGTGTTAAAAGCAGCTTCATCAAAGACAACTAAGCTATACCCATAGTTCAGAAACCTGGCATTTGAAGATTGTGGGGAAAGTGCTGAGCCCTAGAACTGAGGCAAAAGTCTCAGCGATAGAAGCTTTAGATCAGCCCTCTTGTGCCCTTGATGACAGTTTGGATGTGGCCATTTAAGTGTCCACTGGCAATCGCCAGATCTTCAAAACAAGGGCTGCTTGGCAACACACGGCACTGAACAAACTACTTGCTTTATTCTCTACATGTACCTGTTTGTTAGTTAAACTAACCCTGTCTCAATTCCTGGCCTCATCTTCCCATTTTTATGACTCTCAAAGCTATAATGTGAGTGCTTCTGTTGGATGTTAGAAGCTGTGAAGCGTGCACTTACCTTTGAACAGAAGATTGTCCACCTTAGCTATTGCCCTTTCCTAGATCAAGAAATCACAGCTTGCCTCTGAAAGATTTCTTTTTCTATAGCATGCAAGAGCAGATTGGAAAATCAAATGCACTGAGACTAATGTTTCCATTTTAACAAGCCCTTCTCTTTGATACCCACATTTACTAGACTACATGAGTACTGGCTTTATTTTTTCCCCCAGCAATAGAATTTCTTCTGTCTTTTTCTACCTCCTTTCAAATGGAAGACTTTCCCCTCTTTTAAGAGAGAGCATCATTTGCAGCCGACTTGCACACCCAAACGATAGATGTGAGATATGGAGGAGGGGGGAAAAGCTATTATATGTATTCACTTTTCCTGTTGCTGTAGGATTGCTTCTTACAATGTGTTTTATAGTGCTTTGTTCAGCCCAGTTTTTATGTATCTCAGATAACAAGCTTCCATCACTTTTCTAAGCTGTTAGAGAAAAAAGAGCCAAAACCTTCTGACACTTTAGCACAAATACTTCCCCATTTCTTTGAAAGACCACACTTCCCTAGTGAAACTCTCTTGAAAGTCTCTGAATGACACCCAAATTCTCAGCAATTAGAATTAGTTTATATAATTTTGCAATAATTTACAGTCAGATAGGAGCATTGCTGGTACATGCAATTAGATTTCCACTCCATTACGGGCACTTGTTCATTTGGCTCCTAGTATTCTTTCTGGATGTGATATTGTGAGGGCCAAACAAAATGGCTTGCTTCAGTAGGGACTGCATTTTTTCTCCCTTTAATACTAGCTCTGGAACTCTCCAATCTGGACCAGGGCCACATGGTGGGAGGTAACAGGATCTCATTCCATTCTGCCAATGACAGTCCCACAAAGTGGTGGTTGCTTCAGGTAAGGAGGTGCAACGGAAGCACATCACTTTTTCCCCTCCAGCAACTTGAAATGGAGGAGTTTTTGCTTGGAAAGTGGCGTGGGAGGAACAGTTAAATACGGAGACAAAGTAAAAGCGAATGCTTCATTAACAATGAAGATATGACAGGGCATAGATGCTCATGCAATTAGCATATGATAATTCATGTTTACAGATGCAAATAAAAATAGAATTAAAAATGCAGTGTATCTCACCTTACTGTGGAAGCCTTTGGCTGGGTGACCTGGTCCGCTGTCCAAGTTCTGTCCATGGGCAATGTCAAGGTCCAACTCTTCCTTCTGATGGTTCTTCTTATTTCAGCTGCTGACTTATACTGGAGCACTCTTCAAGTAAAAGACACTCTCACAATAGAGTTCAGGACACTCTCAACCTCAGCTCCTGGATTGGTCAGATCGGGCTGAGAAAGATTCCCCTCTGAAACCCCAGAACATCACTGACGGATTAATGGAAGGACCACATCTCTGTGGAGACCCATTTGGACTGATCTCATTTACACTTCCTGGATGACTGTGGATTGGAAATTAATTATTCACTGACTTTCACACTTTATAAATGCTCCTAAGCAAATTCTCAGCTAAGCAAAATGTATCAACATGTGCTTTAGAATGCTCATTTTGAGACACGATGCATTTAGAAATGCGGAGGCAATGAAAAAGAGTGAGAAGGAGAGCGAGAAAGTGAATATGTGTTTTAGAATGCAGGCTATATATACTGCAGATGAACATTTTTGGAAGTGATAGGTACTGGAAATAGATTGGTTGATCTCTCCTGTGCCCACTCTCAGTTAGTGTGTAGGTAATTCTGACTAGAATGGTCAACAGCCTGTTCATCATAAGATAGCTTCCAGCATTTCTCCATGCAATGTGCACCCATTAGTCCTGCAGAGACAACCTTCACTTGCCAACACACATATATCTTCTCTCACTATCCCCTGACAGTTACAATGGGAATTACTTCACTTTGGGGCATAATCAGGAAGACATTGTGGTTCTACCATAGATTCAGAAGACCTGAAGCACTGGATTGCAGCTGGAGCAGAACATCTGCGCAGGTACCAGTAGAAGGGCAATTCTCAGAGGATGCATTAACATCCAGGTTTTTGGAAATACTCAGAAAATAGAAATTTTAAGGAAACAGGCTTGTTCCTCTAGGTATTTATGAAAGGAGGAACAGTTAGAAGCATTTGCCTTTTAGGGTTAAAGGAAAATATGTGTTTTTATGGGTGCATGTATTCTCCGGTCAGCTTTAAAATGATGCACTGTTCTATTTTGCCTCACTCCAGGGTGATTTAAAATCATGTACAAGATTCTAGCAATAATCAACATCTTTCAAAGCTACAGAAAAATGATAGCGAGCAGGACTCCAGCTAAAATTAACCTCTGAGTTATTTTTTAAAAGGCCGAATCCAATGCCATGGAGTTGGAACTGAACGGGATAGTCCTGGGAAGTCCCCACTGCTCTTCATCCTAGAATAAGTGTGTTAGTATTTTGATGCATTGTGATAAACTGATGCTGACTGCAATTTAGCTGTAATCACTATGTCTATTTTCTTACAAAAATATTTTCATAGATTGTTTAATTTGTAATTTTTAACCTTTTTCACAAAGTTTGGCTTTACAGTAGAAACATTCTCTGGGTGTGTTTGTACTCCATATTTAATTGGGGCTAAACCATTTTGATTATCCTTTTGTGGAACAACTCACTGGAGAAGAGCCTGATGCTGGGAACAATTGACGCCAAAAGGAGAAGGGGATGGCAGAGGATGAGGTGGCTGGATGGAGTCACTGGAGCAGTGGGTGTGAGCTTGAGTAGGCTCTGAGGGATGGTGGAGGACAGGAGAGCCTGGAGGAATGTTCTCTGTGGGGTTGCAATGGGTTGGACATGACTTTGTGACTAACAACAAAGATCCTTGGGACCTGTCATTTTATGAACTGCTGAGGATTCTTCATCACAGATTGGTACATACCTATGCACCTGAGCTAAGCTATCAGAATAGTATGAGAAGTGGGAACAACACTAAAATACCTGCAAGGTATAAAGAAACCTGCCCTTGGGGCTTCATTGTCTTTGTCACAGGTAAGGTATTCCCCCTCACCACCACCTTTTCCCCAGTTTCATTTCATTTCCCCTTCAAGACATTATGTAGATTTCAAAGAGCTTTGTGCTACATATGAATTGAACCTTTGTGGGTTGGAAAAGAATCCACTGCTTTCTGCAAGAAACATCTAACCGCAAAGAGTATGTCATTTCTTATAAGCATTAGCCAGGCATTATGCTTGTGGTAAACAGTTTCAGAATTACTTCTGAAGGTGCCTGAATGAATGCTTTAGCACAACTTAAATTATTTACCGACTTTAAATCATACGTATGAGAGAGAATAGCAAATGACTAGCAAATCAATAACAAAGCAAGTAATAAATTTGGGGTGGTATGCAAAATGCATCAACCCAAAATGTATAAATGGAAGTTCCAGCTGTAAATATTAAGCTCAGATAACCAGAACTAACCCTATCACCAAAAAGCGATTACAGCTGACATTGGATCAGCAACCCAACAGATCTCACCAAATCTTTTGCTTGTGAGCTTGCAGTTCTCTAAGACAAGAATCCTTCCTTATGAAAGAATGTATTTTAAATCTTTTCCCTTCAAGGTCTTCCCCCTCCCCCCCCCCCCCCCCCGCTGTTCCTGCCTGCCACCCCACTATTGTGTCTTCCCGCTAATTATTCAAAGATGAATCACATCTTCAGCTTTACAGCTCCTCATGTTACCTACGTGGATTGCAGCATGTCCCCGAGATAAAAGCCCCGGAAAGGTCACATGAAAAGTAACGTATTAGCCCAGATGAAAATGAAGACAGGGAATTAAGGAAGGCCTTTCTTTAAAAAACAACCACCCGGCAGCATATGCTACATGAAAGAGCAAGAGAACAAGATGTTCACCTATGTATTTAAGAAGAGAAGAATCACTTTCTCTCCAAGTGGATTATTTATTACTGTCCCACAACGGCAGCGATGCACTGACTGCTTGACACGGTTATAGAAAATCAATGGGATTCAATCTGAGAAAGTTGTGTTGCATGCATTCAGACCTGACAGTTGCATAAATCAGTATTTCGGGGCATGCATTTTTTTTCCTATATAAAAGAAACACCTTCAGTTCAAACCAAACCTGGATTCAATTGTATTCTTTTTCCCCCTTCTTCCTTTAGGACTGCGGTTGTGATTGATATTTCATTTTTCTTCAGAAAGGCCTCCATTACCAATTGGCATTCAGCTGCCCTGTATGGCTGAGTGATGAAAGATCTTTCTATTTATATTTTTATTTATAAAAAATCTGATTAGCCAACCTGTCTTCAAAGCATTTTCACTTGTTGAGGCTTTTCTGTTTTAGAGGACACTAAGGTGAAAACCTCTTCTAAAGGGACTATACAATGCAGGCATTCTTTCACCTATGGTAAACTCAATTCTCTCAAACAGTCTTATGACACCTTTTGTGGCAAAAAGGGCTATCTTTCACTTCAGAATTCCCTTGTTACTCTTATGGGATTAGAAAGCAGTCCATAGCAGTTGAGGCATAACTTTGTAATACTATCTTAAATTTAACTGGATGATTAAATACACTCATATGTGATATTTTACACAATGGATTCTGAACGAACACGGCTACCTCTCCATGTGGGATCTAATGCCAAGCAATGTGATGTTATGCTAGTATCTTTGTTTATGTATGTAGGTATGTGTGTATTAAAAGCTTTTCTATCCTGTCTCCTACAGAACGTCTCGGAACGGCTTACAATAAACAGCTTACAATTAGATGTTCCATCCCTTTCTATCACTACCTCTTATTTTTAACACTGGCCAATTGAAATGCCTACAGTGAATGGACAGGTGTTCATAGTTCTTCTCATCTTGTGTGGGATTCTGCCAGATCTATCATTATTGAGAATCTCGAGGCTCAATACAACTTCAGACAAAAATCAGACATCATGTGCAGACATCATGTCCATTCCTGAAATGCTATCCCAACATTGTGTTTAGCAATTGAACTGTTCATCTCCACATAGTTCTTTACCATTTTACTACCCTTGGGCAGCCAGGGTGCAACCTTCTATATCTGCTTTAACCCTCCAAAACTGGAGGTCGCTGGGTATCCAAAGGAAAATGCCAGGAACATTCCTCAACTCTCCAAAACTCATGGATAACTGATTTCAGCCATCTCAAGTGTTTTACCCATCCTCAGGAGGAGGAGGAGGAGGAGGAGAGGAAGTTGAGGCAAGGATTGCTCGTATCTTGGAGGAGCTTTATTCCTTCCCTTCTGCCTACTCTCCAGCTCCAACCCCAACCCTGAACTTGCAGTCATGACTTTGGAGCCTCCGTTGGTGTAGAAAGAACCACAAGTCAGAAGAACTTTAGAAATTTGTGGATTGTGTAGAGAAGGTGAAAAAGGAAGAACATGTTCTCTTGGTCTCAAATCACTCATGCTGGCAGCCATCCAATGAATGGAAGTGATTGACAGGAGATTCAGGACAAGCAAACGAAAATACGTCTTCACACAACAAATAATTAACATATGGCAAATTTGGCACATGTTGTTGTGAAGGCTATTGATGCAAATGACTTTTTAAGCAATTTTGCATACTCATTGAAGGCAAGTCCTACCCGTAGCTGTTAACAACAAAAAGCTAGCTTCTTTGTGGACAAAATATTTCTATTCCACCTTGTCTGTGAGCTTATAAAAATTCAGTCCAAATAGAGCTTGTTCTTCCTCCATCTATGTATGTCTACCTGAATATAGGAGCAGGCTATTCCTTATGGGCATTTCCCACAGAAGCACCAAAGTTCATTCACTCACATTTCATGGGTGATGCAGATGGCACGTCCATCTTTTTATAATCTGTTCCTGTGCCCCAAAAATTCTTACAACTTTTTGCTTAATTCAGAAAGCTATTTTCTTAGCTTATGTGAGGGGCAAGTGGAAGGAGAGAGAAATGACACCCAGATACATGATGTCTTTGGATTCCTCCACTCTTGTAGATGAGAAAGTCTACTGTGCCTGCTGGGAAAAAGCTTTGGTGTGAATAATGGATTGCAAAACTGAAGGCAGCAAAACTGCCATTGCTGCAATAAATAAATAAAAAGATGTGGACAAACCCGGTTGGATTCAATTCCGAGGAAGGGAATGTAGGATCATTTAGGACTTAATGGGCATTAGTAGCTTGAGGAAACCCCAGAGAAGCCCTGCTACCCAAAATAAAGAATAGTGGCTGTTTACAAACAGTGGTCATTTGCCATGAATGCCACTGCCTTCCCCATCTGCTATGGAAGGTTAATACAGCTTGCACAGCAGAGTTCACATGTCATGGGGGTTGCACTGAGGGAAGGAGAAAGCTCATGGCACAAGCACAATTTTCATTACACTGTCCAACATTGCATGAGCTTGGGCAGCACTGACCTGACTAGATGCATGGTAATAGAAAGGAGGAACATTCTTATGTTCCTAAATGCAAATAAGTGGAGATGAGATGAGATGGGTTTAAAGAGGCTTCTTGAAAAATGGAGATGCTCCCTACCAAAATGGAGATGCTAAACCAGATGGCCTTTAATCTCATACTTTGAGCTCTTTATTCTATTAGTAGAGGAAAGGGACTATGCAAAAAAGAGCAGAAGGGAGTTGGTAATGCAGAACACCATCTTTTCACCTTAATGCACATGTTTCAAAATGTGCAGGACTAGCAAGAAATGTAAATCCATACTTATAGTAAGCTTTGTGTTACTGTAATTACCAAAGTTGATTAATATCCCATGTTTGGATGTAAATTTATTTCTTTTGATTTGTGTGCCTAGTAGAAGTTCCTCTCCTGAAATCAACTTTGCTGATTTTCTCCATTCTGCAGACTCATGGATAACCCCATTTTATTAGAACCAGGTAGAGTGCAGCCTTGGTCAGATGGATGGCAAATCTGTTGTGCAAAATCCACATCCAGCACTGCTGAGTTCTTCAGTAATAGATTCCCATTAGAGAAAAGAGGATGTTGATTATAGGATCTACAGATTTACATCTCCACACCCCCAGTATCCACAATATATATTCCTAATGGTCTGAGATTAGAGGAAAATATGAGAAATTAATCTGTCCTGAGCTCCTGAAGAGGAAAGCTACAGAAAAATAACATGCTATAGAAGCGCCACATTTCTTTCCCTTTTCTTTCTTCTCATACAGTTATATTTCATTTATAAGCTACCAAAATGGAGACCTGACATATCAATACAACAGGAATACTGAACAAATAAACTCACTGATTATAACCCTTAGTAATGGCATGGCTATCACTGAAGGACAATTTGAGTAAAGCAGCCTAAGGAAAAGCTCATGATCAAATGGAAGTTTGAAGAGATAAATTATATAAGATTTATCTGATTTTATGTTTGATCTTAAAGGATTGACACTCATTAGATGGAAGACTTCTTCTGATTTTGGAGTCATACATCCCAGTCTTTCTGGCAAGAGCCAGGGAAAGTGGAAGGAATGACAGATGCAGTTTTATTTTCCATTCCTCCTGAAATTCCGTCTTAGATGGACCTCTGAACTCATCTAATCCTCCCTCTTTAATGGGTATCAGGCTTAAGAGGCTTGTGGATCTAGTGATTCTACATCTTGTTTTCCTCTTTCACTCCATCCTGTCCCAAATTCCAATTTTCCTTCCTCCATAAGTCACAAGATCGGTATTGTTAGAAGAAAGCACCATGGAACTTGCTTGTCCAGCCCTTGCTTGAGGATTTTTACAACAAATAGAATATCTATGGAATCAGAAAATTTGTCAGATAATACATTTACTTTAAGAGTGTCATATCTTCCCTAAAGGTGTTTGACATGGAAGTTTCAATGTATTCAATCTTAAGCTTCTTTTGTGTGTGTTCTAATTTAAATCTTATTGTATTCCATCATTTTAGATTTTAGTCTTGAATTCTGTATTTCAGCCCACAAAAGAGCATTGTTTCATAATCAAAAATTTGTGTGGGCAGATGGTGAACCTTAGTTTCACCAGGTACATATGAATTTTACATCTGTTGATACATTTAATATAAAGTGTACATATTGAATCAATAGGGCAACTGTTAGCATACCTACCATATGTCAAAATGAAGAAAAAGTCTTTCTGCATGATAGAAAATCACACCAACAAAATTCTAGCAACCATCTGACTTACTTATGTTGTAAGGTTGACACACCATCAGTAATTAGAGTGATTGATTTGAAATGTGAGATAACTCAGATTCACAGAAAAATGGATATTTTTGTTTTAAAACTGGAAACCCTTTGAAAATATTTCAACATAAGGATGGGGAATGGGCATGGGGGAAGGTCATATGTTGGGAACATCCAGATTTTTATCCTGAGAGAAAAGCAAGAAAGTCTTGTTAACTGAGCATCATCTGGGAGTTGTTTGGGTTCTTCAGAGTTCCAGCACTGATGCCTTCCAACCTTAGGGACTTGGACTCCAGTGACTACCATCATCCTTGCAGTGGGTAGTGCCTCTCCAAAAGCAAAAATATACCTCAAAAACATGGAAAGGCATGCCAGAGTTGGGAAGGAGTTGGGATCATCTACCTGTTCCAATTCCCATCAGCAGTCTCTTTCCCTCCTCCTCATTGGGGCTTTACTGTGATGGATGAATATGGCAATCCATGGCCTTTCCTTGTAAGCTTGCAATACATCCTCAACACCTACCCACAGAAAGTCTTGTTTGCAACACAAACACACACAGAGAGAGCAGCATGGGCAGGCCAACCAAAACAAGAGGGCCTTCTGCCACCTCACAAGGAAGGCCTGCTAAGAAAACATATCACCACCAAAGAGGCCAAAAAAGAATATCTCCATGTATTCTGCACATACTCATTTCAATGTTTAGGTACCAATTTTGAAATATTTCTATATGTATTTGTTTAATACAGTTGTATACCACTGTCCACCTTAAAAAGTAGTGTGCTTTGTGGTTTGTTGTTATGTGTCATCAAGTCATGCTGGCATGTGGCAACCCTAGGAATGAAAGTCTTCCAAAACACCCTGTCCATGAGGGCCCTGCTCGGCTCTTACCAATGTAAGATTGTGGCTTCCTTGACGGCATGAATCCATCTCATATTTGGCCTTCCCTGTCTTCTTCTGCCTCTGAGTCTCCCTAGCATAGCCTCAGTTTGGTTGTTATCAGAAGATTTCAGAGATGGGACTCTGACTAATCCTATTCCCTTCCCACCCCAGTTAATACTGTGAGACCATAGAATTGTCTCCTTAAACATGTTGTTGCCTTCCCAAAGTCTACAGATTGTTTGTGTACTAAGTGCAAAAATAAGCCTCCAGCTTAAAGTCCTTTTCTTTTTCAGTTTCCAGTTTAATGCCGTTTGTTCTAGATTAAAATCAGCAGAACACAGCTTTGTTCTGAAACACATTATTAAGCTACACAAGAACTGCAAATAATACAAGAATTGTTGATAATAAAAGAAGAAATTGAAAGACTACCTTGAGCAGGTGGGTGGGACTGAATATTCGCCTTGCCTTATTTATCATAGGGCCAGCCATTTGCCAGAAATAACATGGGTAATTTACTTAGTTCAACAAAGTCTTCTAGGCATGTATTTTTGTTCAGAGATTCCACAGAGTAGTTCTGGTGGTCACAAGCCATGGTTAGTGGTCTTTAATAAGCTTTGCGGTATGTCAGTTTGCTCTGAGAAATTTGAGGTATGGAAATTCTCTGCTACTTCATTAAGGAAACAAAAGATAAAACATTGTATTAGTAGGCATTTGGTGTGTATGCAATGCAGGGAATACTGCCAAGAGAATATAAACGTAAAGGACATCTCAGAAGAATCTGAAAACAAATTAACATATGTCAGTTATCCAAAAGTCTGGGAGATAAATATGTTGGAAATGGAAAAGCCTTTCTGGACATCGGATTGAGGCAACAGAGGAATCCATAATATTAGCAAAGAATAAAAGTAAAGATGCTTTGTAAGCACAGGCAAAGAAAGTCTGGACAAACGGCAAACCTTTAAAAATGAAATTAAAAGAAAAAACAGCATAGGCAGAGCACAAATGAAAAGTGTGTTAAGAGATTAGTGAAGGAACAATTGAGGCATGTAAGATATGGAAAGAAACCCAGCAGTGAAAATTTCTCCACAAAGAATTAAAAAGCATTATTTTTCACTCTTACATTGTTTATTTAAAAATAAAGTGGATTTAAGTCAAATTCAGACTTTTTAAAAAAGAATCCAGATAGCATTTACAATAGGAGAGAGCATCTATCAGCGTGAAAATTGATTTGAGAAAAGGACAACATTAATGACAATTGGTAAATTTAATTCTGATGAGGGGGAAAACTCCTGACTGAAAAGCAAGCAGATATTAATGAAATCGCTCAGAATAGCTTTAATGGCATATTTAACTAATGGGTGCCTGGTTTGCAGAGTATAAGGTCTCTGCTAATAGCCTGGCATTTCTCTTTGCAGCCTTTTCCATTGCGGGAAGGATATTATTGTGAACCGAGAATATGGCCAAACCGAGTCAGAGTTGTTTCTTTTGCTACTAGAACAATAATGCAATATTCACTGACATTTCATGAGAAGGGGAGGTATGTTTTTGGCATTTTTTCTGCACATTAAATTCTGCTGGATTCTCCTGGACAATCTGTGGGCAGTAAAATGGTCCGTCAGAAGATGGCTTTCTTCTCACATTTCACACATGTCTTAACAGCTTTGTTGGACATAATAATGTGGCAGCCACTACCACAGGGCACCTTCTTCTATTATTTGCTTTAATCTGAACTTAATGTTGGGTTTAATCAGAGCTTTATCCAAACTTGAGAGTAGGGTTGTGTATTAGGAATCCCTTTTGGGCGTGGAAATTAGTCGATTGCCTGGGCTTGGCTTGCCAGACTCAGGTCCACTTCTGTCTTCCTGACAAGGGTGCCAAGAATTGATGTAGGCACCCGCCGAGAATCAAGTCATGTGAACGCTGGGCAAGAGGCATCCCTCTCCCATGCATGTGAATTTCAGCCTTTGTGGTGCACTAGATGGGGAAGAAGGTTGCCAGGTGTGCAACCAGAGCTCTGGAAGCACGCATGGACTTCCGCTGGACTTAGCGCACTCTTTAAGACAGGCTTGAGCCTGAGAAAAAAAATCTGTGAATTGAAGAGGCAAGGCAGCTTCATCACAACCCTATTTGAGAGAAAGGCAGGTTGCTCAGCTCTTTTGTGTATCACCATTTGTCCAGTCCAGAAAGATGTGATACTGACAAGGGAGAAGCTACAGCTTGAACTGCTCTGTTATGGCCAAGATATTCTAACCTGAATTTACAGGCATGTCATGTTTAGGGTGCAATCCTAAGCAGACCTCCAATGCCTAACATAGCTGCTTGGGTAAGGCTGGGAGCTGGAGGAATCCATTCTGCCAAACATACTTGGAATTTTACTCTTATTCTCCCTTCCCCTTCCCCTTCCCCTTCCCCTTCCCCCCTCCCTCCCTCCTTCCTTCTTTCTTTCCTTCCCTCCTTCCAGATTTGCCCTGAACAGAATAGCATCTATGGTTGCTTTGTTTTGATAGTCCTGACATTACTGCCATTCAGTACAATTGGAATACCCAAGATTCCCAACTAGTAAATCAATTCACACTTAGGAAAGGAATGTTGGATGGTAAACTGTGAGGACACCTGCAAGTCCTGTGCAGGTGTTCAGGCAAGTAACATAAGAATTAAAGTTGGGGAGGGGGAATGCAGACGAGCTGCTTCCAATCTCCTCCTTCCAATTTTCATCCATGTCCTCCCTGCATGGAAAGGGCCTTCCAAAGAATGTGGGTAGAACCATCCTTCAGCGCACTCTGCTCAAAATGGAATGGAAGACTGAGAGTAGCCAAAGGAATGCTGGGAGTGAGGCTTCTGTACACATACAAATTCTTCCTGGCCCACTTTATGCCCTCCAATATCCCCAAGGTGAAGGCCTGCATAGGACTAGCATGACCCAACTTTATGAGTTATCACAACTATGGGGCCATGATATTCGTTCCGCTGGCAACAGAGCAGTTTATGATTCATGACTCCAGTGATTCTTCTTGTCCTTAATTATCATCAGTCTTTGACTCCATACCATGTCAGTTTAAGAAACTCACTGAAACTGTGCTTATTTTACTGATCAGGTCATCAGTATAGGAACAGGCATGTTTTGATTGGCTTAGAGGAAAACCTGCCAAAGCAGTCAAATAGTGCAGTCTAGAAAATACGAATGCATGCATGAATCCAGGAATGTCTAGCATGCTGGAATTCAGATCTCAAACTAACATTTTGAAACAGATTATGGGGTATTTGAGGGAAACTGCTTCCAGCCGAAGATCCAAATTCCAGCAATGGAAACAACTACCTAGGGAGGTCATGAGATCTCCCACACTAGAGGTATTCATCTGAGAAGGATGGTTTAACTGGAGTAGGACCTTATGGTGGTCATAGCCTCTTTCATCTATGATTCTAAGTTCTCAAAGCTACATTCATGTGGAGGGTGCGTCCAAGTCCATGGGTTTTAGTGAAAAATACACACCAGAGAAGATTAAATCTTTTACTAAGCAAGGAACAGCATTTCGTAGAATAGGTGGAAATGGCATAAGATCTGGTAAACCGTTGAGTGATTGGTGTCTGCAGTGACCAGAAAAGTGGGTGAAGCTATCTGGGGAATGAGGAAAACTAGCCTTGGCTATCAGAAGTAGTTTACCACCTCTGCTACAGGGCATCTCATTGGTTTGATTGCAATTACAAGAGGATCATTTTTATGGCTAAATTTGATCTGATATGGGAGCTGTCTGAATTGATCTTCCTTCCTTCCTTCCTTTGTTCATTCCTTCCTTAGTTCTTTCCTTCTTTTAAAAATATGTTTTTCATTTAAAAGCAGTTACAGGGCACTAAATCAATCAAAGCCATGGAATTTGGTCAAAGGGATTTAATCTCTAGCTGCGTTCTAGAGCTAAAAGTGCCGATAAACCCTTTTCAAAGATGGGTAGGAGTCTTTTCCAGCCATGCTGTGTATTTTATAGAAGATGCTGTGCTGATGCAACTTTAAGGCCCATCGGCCAAATCTGTCCCAGCAGTCATGTTTATGCATATGAACAGAGGCAGATTTCAGACTCAAAAACATGAGAAATGATTACTTTATCAGTTAATCCTCAGTCAGTTTGAACTAACACATAAAGGGGCAGGAAAGTATGAACCTGAAGATGTTAATGTAGGGTTTTTTTAAATTAGCATTTTTGTTACTGTGCTTTGTACACATGTGTCTCTATGTGTATTAATTTCATGAGCTACTTTAAAAGTTCGACAGCTAAAATAAGCAAGGAGTCACATTCTTTAAAAGGAACAAAGAATAGAATCACCTTTTTTGTTCCCCATGAGACTGGTCCTGTTGGTTGCATTGTGTAAGCAACACCGACCTGGATTCAACCTCTGATGACTTGCACCAGTTCTTGAATATTGTCCTGGAAGAGCTAACTCCTCATTCAGCAATGATACCATTTGTGGAATGGAATAGGTCAGGCTGGCTGCACATGTGAGGCCATAATTGGATTCTTTTCCAAATAGATAAATAATGAATATGCAGAATTAGGTCCCCTGAATTCAGTGTCTAGCTGAATTCAGTGCATTCATCTTTACACAGGAATGGGCCTGGTCCGGTATATTCTCAGGAATATATGAAATAATTGGAATAGTGAAGTTGCAATTGAAAAAGTAACAGAAGAAGAGCAACACTGTCTCTGTTTAACTACAGAACAACCTGCTTTGCCTTGAAAGGTAGAGGCCAAAAACTGGGCTTGTAATCAGGCCTTGTAGCCATTAGGCTGCTCAGGATGAGGGATTCCATGCCTGTCAAAGAGTTACTAAAATATCTTTCTGTATGCCCGGATCATATGTGATCAGATGTAAAAAGGGATAGGAAATCGAACATTACTGAGTGATCACTAAAACCTCAACAGAAGAGGACAATGATTTTCTTAATATGTACAGCTCAGGTTCTGAACTTTGCAGTGCCAGGGAAGTTAACTGGAGTCACAATAGGTGACGGAAGATAATATTAATGTTTCTAATCCTACAAAACAGAGACCTTGCTGAAATAACCACATGTAGCTTCCTTGTAGATGTTCAATAAGGCCTACATACAGTGTATTACAACATTTCAGTTATATGCACGAAATATTTGTATCTCTGCCCAAATTTTAGTGTGTTTAAAGATCCACTGGCAGCAGAGGAAGACAAGGAACGTGGAAGGGTTGGTCCCATTCCCCACTCTTCATACTTACAAATGAAAGCCACTGTTCTCTCCATTCCCCCTTCTGATCTCGGGATTGGCAACTGGATTATTTTTTGGTGCGTTCCAATATGGCCAGAATGACACATCTGATCATCCGCAAAATGCAGCTCTGCCTGATTATGCTCCATGCTATATTTAATGCTCTGATTTCCTTCCTTCGGCTACACAAGGTTGTGTGCAGGCCAAAGTCCAGCCTGGTGGGGTACTCAACTGAAGGCCCGCCAGGGCTTGTGGGGTCATGCATCTCAGCTTGCCCCTTGCCACTTGCCTTCCTCCAGTTTACCCAACTGCTCTGGTTCCACAAGACACAGGAACTGCTTGGTTCCCCAGCTAACTGTGCCACCATTACTGGTGGATAAAGCCACTTGAGTGAGAGAAGGCAGAGACAGTGACTGTCTTGGCATTCTTGTACCACCGGGCTTGTGTGATGGTGAAGCTGTAGTGTCCCAGGAAGCTGAGAGACTGCTCAGCTTTCTGGCTAGGATGGAGCTTCTGGTCAGCCAGTTCATAAGCATGAAGGCATGACTTGTAGTTCCAATTCCCACTGGAGGCCTTTAAGAAGGACTCAGCCTTTTGCGTTCTGTGATGGGTCAGCACTGGTGGACAAAGACTGGGCAAAGAAATGTACGGAAAGACCAAGGCTGATAGATCCAGAGAACCATTGACACCACCAACCCATCAATAGGCATCACCACCTTGGTTCTTCTGCCCAGGGCTCATAAAACTCCAGGGCCATCAAGTGGAATTAAAAAGCTGCTAAAGAATAAAAGAAAACTGAAGGAACTGAGAAAGAAAATCAATAGAAAAACATCAGAGATAGGAACGTTTTTGTCCTTTTGACACATGTCAGGCTGGAAAGCTGGGCTCAGTTTACTCTAGAAAATCAAGGAGGATTTTATCTTCATTCTGAGGACAAAAGTGATCTTACAATGCATGATGCAGCACTACATCAAGTAAGCGACACAATTGTCACTTGCTACAATTAGGCATTATGGAACCAAAAAGGAATTAAATGAGTAGTGTTACTAGGCTGCTGTTTAAAATGAGAAATGCAAACAATTTAGACCCAACATGGGAAGTAATTGGTATCTTGAAGCTTGAGGGGATATTGCTGAACAATAGTTACACAGAAAAGAACAAATAGGCTTTCTTTTAGATCTTTCAAAGACAGAGAACAGAATCTACACATTTTAAGCACAATTACTTCTAAGTACAGATTACATTACTTGTAATGAACAAACAAGAACCCCAAATCATGTCTGATGAAAGCAAGCAATGGATTCTTATTGTGTTATGTCAGGGGTTATAAGGATCTTCACACAGCTGCTCTGTAAGGTCATAATTACAATTTGAATAGTGATTTGGAATACTGGAAAAATCCGTATGAAACATGCAAATCGTAAATATGTGTAAATGGAATCCAGCTGTCAAATTCTGAAAAAAATCTAAATATCACATTCTCACTGAATTAAGCCAAATGCATGTTTCAAATGGAGACAAAAACCAGGTTATCCAAGAGGAAATTCACGGTCCACGTGGTGATTTAAGATTCTCTATGGCTACTAGTCCTCATGGCTATATGGTACTTCCAGAGGCTGTGTGCCTTGCTGGGGAATATGTATGGGATGCACTGAAATCCTTGTTGTGGGTTTTCCCACTGTGTAGGGCAAAGAGTATTCTCTGTGTAGTGTCCCACAGTACTTTTCCCACCAATATTTCAGAGATGGCTGAACCTGGCTGCATATTGCTATGGTTTCTGCCCCCTCCCCTATTTTAGGGGGTCCTTTAGATTCAATAACAGGCTGAGAAGCAGAAAGTCAGCACCTGAATATGGATTGCATAGACAGTGATAACTGAAACTTCACCTGCTGGATTTATATTTCTAACACAGTGGCTAAAAGAAAGGCAGAGTTTCCATGTTGAGCAGGGGAAACCCAAGTAAACATTTGCAGCCCTACCCAATATATTACTTGAAATGTCAATTATAAATCATGACAGGCACCGAATTGGATTGAGGAAGCCAGCTCTCCAGATGTTTTGGATCCTACTTCCCAAACCCTGGAGCATAGGTATGTTGGGTGGCAGTGATTGGTTCTGAGGTCCAAGATGCCTGGATGGCACCAGGCTTGAAATGGAGTTGACGAAGATGCAGCTACTACCCACACCCCCTTAAAGGTTTGATTTTCTCAAAATGTGAGCTTGCTTCACAATGCTTTCTTGTATCGAGTAACCTTCCAAATCCACTTTGAATTTTAATGCAAAGTATTTTCAGTGCAAAAGGCATAGAATGTTGGTAGAATTGTTGATAAAGCCCTCTGCGTGGCTTGAAAGAGGAAGGTAACTAAGAAAGAGTTCTTGGTAGACTATTCACACTCTTCCAGTATAGTATTTATCACACTAGAGTTACCACCAGATGTACATTAACAATTTCAATTTTCTGATAGTTGTAAAAAAGTTAGTTTTGCTATGTTATAAACATTTGTTCATTCTTTTACCTTGTTTCATCTTAAGCGTTTGATAATTTGCCCTGTTCGTTCTAATTAAATCTCATGCTCTTTCTGTGACAATCTACAAGTAGACACCCTTCAATTACAAGCAATAGGCGTTCTGGAGTTTAACTGATAAATAAATAAGTAACCAACCCACCAAAGAGGTCTTATCAACTGCATCTGAAGCATTAAAAACAAGCCTAGACACCTCATAATTTCCATGCACTCTTAATCTACTTTGTGCAAATTACACACTCAGACTTTCCTAAATTTATTGTAATTAGGCCTATATATTACAAAGGGGCTGCTCACGCAGCTACTACCTAATCTCTCATTTATATGCAGAATAGTAAAGCTGAAGAGTTTAGGATTTTCACATGTAATGCTCTTTTTACCTAATCAAGTTATGCAGCTTAGTAGCTCGCTTCCCTGTGGTTCACACACATTTTTAAAATAAATCAGTATAGTCCTAGGCAGACATTAATGCTACTTTCAGCAACCTTTCTCTATTCACTGATTGTTCACCGGGGACACAGTAATTCATCACTCAGAAGTAAATGGTGCATGAGTAACTCATTTTAAATAATCAGGTTATAAGAGAATCACTACAGAATCCAGATTAAGTTTAAATGAAGTTATGTATTTTTCCATTTTCTTCTTTAAACCACACAACAGTGCCATGGGTGATGTAAAGGGATGTCTATGGTTGAGTAATTCTAGATTTTTGAGTTCATGTTCCATTCACTGGATAAAATCTCCTGTTTTTGATGTTTTATGAGACTGATGTTGACTCAATTGTGATGTTAATTCTTTCTAGTTATGCCAGATTTGACATAGTCAGTGCTACAGAGACTGCGATCCCAGAATATATTACAGTATTTTTTCCCTCTTAACTCAGCTTAGACAAATAAATTTTGAACATCAATGCTGCCTTCCATCTGCTGGATAGCTGTTGTATAATACAAGATGGCGGCATGTGATGGAGATTCACAGCACTGAATTGTGATCAGACCACTGATCAGAAATGTGAGGAGGTCTTTCAAAGCTGAGGCTACACCCAACCTTGGCAGCCACACTTCAAACGTTGAGGGCAAAGAGACCCATTCATCCACACTCCAGATTTTCATGGGTAGAAATTACACATTAGGACTGGCTAAGGCGAGATGTTCACATTGATCTGAATGAGGGTTCACAGAGAGTAGACGTGTGTGAAGCACAACCTGTGAACATTCCTTGGATGGGATGTGATCGAGCAAGCAAGCAAGCATGTTCTGCCCATGCTCTTCTCAAGATGTGGATTGTGCAGCACACTGTAACAATATCAACATTATGGAGATGCGAGTTGTGGAAGGTGCAGGGCTAGCTTTTCATACCTGCATTCCCACTGCTGATAAGATTTTGAAATGTCTGATTAAATAACTAACATGCATCCAAACCTGATTAACACACAGGTACTAGAATCATATTAACCAGTTGAAGGAGAACACACACACTTGAATTGATGAACCCATGTTCGCCTTAGGAGCCACATTCAATGCACCAGATTCCACCTATTATGGTTTCATAAAGCTGACACACATTCATTAATTTTGGAAAAAGTATGCAACCATGGCCTTTAAAGGATGATTACCAACAGAAAAAACTCGCAATTTATGCATTATTTTCCTCATGCAAACAAGGTAGTAGGTCCTCTTTTTTATTCCATCAAAATTAAAGTACACACATTGTCCTAACAGCTAAATGGCTTCATTTAAAACCAAAAGGAAGTAAAATAGACAACCATTAAAAGTGCAGAAGATAATGTCAATTCATTTGACCCAAATCATCTCATAACTAATGCTTGCTATCTAATATCATTTTGCTTGCATCTAGTATTCTAAGAAGGAATAGAGGAATCCCAGGCTTTCCTGAAGTCTTTTGTAGCATCTGGAAGTTCCATTCCATTCCTCATCATAGATATAACTTTATCCACTGAGGTAACACCCAATATGTTGTGATTCCATTTTCACAGCAAAGGTGCTCTAAGACACCTCCAGTTTGTCCCTAACTGCACAGGGGCTATTCAAAAATAATATTTGTCCATCCTCTGTTAACTTTGTGGTCAGCACAGTTGTGCTTTAAACCAGAAAGAAGAAGAAGCAGAACATTTTAGGCACACAGTCCAGTTCTTCCTGTGCTTTAAATGTTGCAACAGAATACGAGTTACAGATATGATTAAAGTTTTCATCTTACTAAAAGCAGTGCAGTGCTGGTAGCCTAGCACCCCCACGCATTCCAGCATGCACACAAACTGATGTTCCCAGTGCTAGCAGTCGATTTGTGCGCAGAGGTATGGATCTTCGCATGTGGACGGGGGTGACTTACTGTGTTTGGCATGTCTTCTCTGCCTGTCTTCTCGCCATAATGCTGGGTTTCAGTGGGTGCTCCTGTTGTAGCTGCCATCAACAGCAGGACAAATTGAACACACCTGCTTCAAAATGCACTGTAGTTTCTCACTTGTCATAAAGAAAAATAATGCAGGCTTTATACTTCAGTATTAAGTGCATTATCTTGCATGTTCCCTAGAGATAAGGTGATCAGGATGAGGCAGGTGTGCCTGCTTTGTTTGCTTCCTATAATTTTCCTCAAAGTTCTTTCTGAGGATGGAATGGTGTAAGCTTATAAAGAAAGGAGCAAGCTAAGGATATTAACTTTAGATTCCAAAGTGCTTAAAAATGAATCCAATCAAATGTAGAGACAAGGACTGCCAAACCTGTATGAGCTGGTAGGCCAGATTCCTCACAATGAGCATGTATAAGAATGGTTAGTGATGAAAAGCATCGATTTCGCCTGAATTTAATAATAAAATTAAATGGTAACACAAAAATTAGATACTAATTAGACATTAAATTAGGCAGAGGGGAGTAGGAATGGTTACTGCAACTCTGCAGAGTAAGTTATCCTTAAATGTTTGCTCCGATATTTTTAGTCCGCTGAATCCTCAAAGTCCTCAGATGTTTATAATGCATTTAACCTGAAATCAAATAAGACCAATTGCAATGCATTAAGGGAACAATGCTATGCATGTTTGGACAGAAGATCTACTGCTCCACATGTGCCAGCCGGGAGATGATAGGAATCATGGACTATTTTCCATCTAAATATGCATCGCATTGGACCCTTAACAAGAAACGTCAGCCCATCCCCTTCTACTTCCAGCAACTTGTCACATCTATAGAATGAAGATGCTTCCCAAAGAGGTTTTCTACATCAACATTTTCTTTACCTGAGAGATCCCAATACCAAGGCACTCCCATATATCTTAAAAGCCAGTTATTCTTTTAAGGAACAAGCAATCTCCTGCAGCTACTATTATGATAAAGATTAATCACTACTGGTAGATGAGAACCTTTTTCTGTGAAAAGCATGAGCTCAATAGTCCTGATTAGGAGAACAATCCTATTGTCCCTAGACTTGCGATTGCTCACTCTAAGAGCATAAGGAGAGCAGCCGATGTTCACTTCCAAACCCCTTCAGCCTGCATGAAAAGATCTGCGGTGGCTTCCGTTCCTGAGTTCAGTGCTATGGCCTTGGAAGAGGATGAGCAGAAGGGAAAGAGGGCCTGGAGTGGTCCTAAAGTAGTTCTTTGTGCTATTGTTGTGGTATTAGCCTTTTCGATTGCCTCTTCATGTGATAAGCACTTAGCGTTGCAACAAGATTAGACTTCCTAAAATATTGAAGACTATCCAGAGAATGAGTAGTCCTATTGGAATGTGTGTAAATGGTATTGCAACCTGTTGCTGCAGTTTGCTAGCTCAGCTGAGAAGGGCAGAGAAGGCCTGATTCAATGCATTTTAACCACAGCTTGTTCTGATGAAGTGAGTTGGTAAAGTCTTCCATGGAAAAGTGATAAACATTGCTGTTTGCTCATGATTTCAGACTTTTTAAAGCCTTCATCCACAGGTGGAAGACAGCAGGGAAAAAACAATATATTCCACCAAAGTATGAATTCTTATGTGGTGTTTTAGGGCTCCCCCTATTTAATCAGGGCTTTAAAATGATGCTTCTATTTGTACAATTTTAGGGATTCATTGTATCCCCATTGGATAACGGGGACCAAAAAAAAAAAAAGCATATAAGGTCACAGGAGTAAAAAAGTGATTAAAAACCTGGAATTTAAAATTAAATAGTTTACTGTTATTATCTGTCATCATATAAAAAGACCCTTCATTTAGAACCCGTTTTATCCCTTTCATGGGGGAAAGAGAGTAAAGAGAGATTACTTTTTCCCTTAACAACACCGCAAATAGTACTATGCAAAATGCCTAGTTACAAAAATCTGTCTCTCGTCTCTGTCTCACACTTAGATCACCCCTTGTAACTTTAGAAAAAGGCCCTCTCCACTTTATTTCTACAATCAAATACAAAATGCAATAAGCTCACTCTGGGGGTTCTTTTGGCCTAAATTGTGAAACTCTCTCATGATGAATTTGCTACCTTTAATAACCTACCATTAATGGCCAAACTCGCGAATAGCCAGACACAGGGAAGCCTGCATGAGCTGTGATTTTAAGCAGCATATAAGATGGTAAGCACAGAAGACAAGAATATCTAATTATATGTTCTGTAGAAGCATTGGTTTTATTCTGACAGAAGTGTGCAGCATCACACCTTTGGCAGTTCAGCCAAGGGGCAATCTCTTTATGACTCAGTGATGTTTTTGAAGTACTCCTCTTTCTGGATCCAGGCGGCTTTACTCAACTGCTTCTGCTAATACAGACGTTACAGAGAACACAGCCACAGTGGAGTGAGAGGAGTGATCTTGGAAGCAGAGTAAATATCCCAGGGATCTTCCTTTTGGAGAGGAAAATAACTGGTATGAATCCCAAAATGTACCTGGATGATGAGTGAGCTGCCCTACACACATCTCTGAGCCTTCTTGCAGCTGAAGGACCTTCTCTGTGGTTATGGAATATGCTCCCCAGAGAGATTCGCCTGATGCTGACACTTTATTCCTTTTGGCGCCAAGACAAAACCTTTTGATTTTCCCATTATTTTAAGGTTTGACTGTGATTTAATGTGGGGTTTTATTGTATAGAAAAATCAACTTGGATGCTGTCCTCCACTCTGTTTTATTGTAAGACCATCCTGAGACCTCAGTAGCAAGACGGCATATAAAACTTTTTCAATAAATAAATAAAATAAATACAGTGGTGCTCATGAACACCTTGGTTCACAACCAAATCGGGTCACGAACAAAAATCTCATGATAATTTTGACTTGGGTCACAAACTCCGCATTGGGTGGCAACCAAGGTCACAGTCATCTTCCCCCCCCTCCCAAGTGGGGTGATGGCCATGATCACAGTTGTGTTTGTGCAGGGAAGACGTGCGTGATCACGGGCGCACTCCTGAAGGAAAGACGGGCACAATCGCGGCCATTTCCATCCTCAACCAGCACGATCGCGACCATCTCCTTCCCCTTCGAATAGTTGCGTTCGTGCAGGGAAGACATAGAGGAGCTGACAACAGAAGAACTTGCTGAACTAGAGTGAGCAGCAGAAGGTGCTTGCTGAGGAGGATTCCACTGAGGAAGAGGAAGGCAGGGAGAAGGTTAGCTGTGATGTGATACAATCCATTATGAAAAAATGGAATGAGTGCCAGGATTTCTTTGAGAAGCACCACCCCAACATAACTGTAATGAACAGAGTGATGAATCTGATGAACGATAACGTGGTCTCTCATTTCCAGAGGGTTATGCAGCACAGGAAAAATCAAGTGACTATAGACAGATTTTTCACCAAAACTGACCCCGCAGCTAAGAGACAAAGAAGAGAGGAACCCCCTGAAAGAGATCTCCCCAGTGTCCTTATGGAGGGGGACTCTCCCTCAAAACAATAACCTCCCCCCCACCACCTAGGTTAGTGTTCTCCACTGTACTGTACAGTACTTTGTTACTTTGTTGTTTTTTGTCACTTCGTTTCAATTCTTTCTGATTAAAATTGGCTCGCAACCACATTTGGGGGGGGGGGGCAGAACAAATTAACCTTATTTACATTGAATCTTATGGGGAAATTTGACTTGGGTCACAACCAATTTGGGTCGCAACCAGAGTCGTAGAATGGATTAAGTTTGTGAACCAAGGCACCCCAGGAAAGTGAGCACTGGCGCTCCACATTTCATCCCAAGAATTTTGCCAACATTTCCGTCAACATTGCATCCATTTGCATCCATCTCCAAAAAAGAGAGAGAAACATTTACAGGAAGAAGTTCAGGACATGGCATTACTTTAAAACTAGGATTTTTCCCCCCATGTCATGTTAAATGCTTGTACCTTTCTATTCGGCCATTTGCTTTGCTTTTCAAACTTTATCCCTGAATGGACACAGCAGCTGCAGCAGGTCTTACTCCAAGAGCCACCACAGAAAACCACCTCTTTGTGGAAGAGCTTTCATTAAATTATTCACTGCCTAAGGTTAAAGAAAACTCCCCAAAACTCAAAGCAGATTTTATATATAATTACATGGCCATATTAGGATGATCGACAGGATATAAGAACCACTGAGAAGCACCCTCCAAAATGATTTTTCAAAGGCTTGTCAGTAATACGATTTCCACAGGAAGATGCTTTTTGATGTAGATTTCACAGCCCTAAGCAGAGTTGTAATCCTCTGCCATTTGTGTAGTTGATATTAGAGACTTCTATAAGACACTTCATGCACCAGTCACATATATGCATACCTACCAAAGCCATTTACAATGTCCGCTCAGAATGAAGTCACATTGATTTCAATGGGGATTACTTCCAGTGAAGTGGATCTAGCATTGTGTCCTTCAACAGTCAAGATAAACACAAGCAAGACCCAGAACAGTGGCTTGAATACAGAAGGTCTATAATGAAATGTGCCTGAGAAACCTGTGCATAGGTACAAAACATGCAGCCGAGGCAAGCTGCTGTCTGGCAGAAATAGGTGCTCCAAGTGCCTGCTATTTCCTTCTTCACCAAACTTCCCTGTGGTGAGCAATATACCTTTGGGCAAGGATGCTGGTTGCTCAGCTCCCCTGACCCAGATGCAGAGCAGAACAGGATTCCTGCAGTGCTGCCAGTTTATATGGAAAGGAATTGGAGCAGCTGCCGCTTGCCATGCAGGAGGCCCACGCATACTGAAGGAGTGGGCCCTTCTGGTCTGCCCACGTTGCCTCAGCGTCAGCTATGCTCACAAGGGCTGATGGGAATTGTAGTCCAAAATATTTGGAGGGCCATTAATTGCCCTCCCCTGGTCTATATCCTATTTCCTTACAGCAACCTCAAACATTTTGCCTTCTTAGGCATAGGTTTTATATATCCACCCAACAAAGTTAAGTGTGAATGGAACAAACTTGTGTTTGCTGCCTGTGGGATTTAATATTCAGGATGTTTGACATCTTTCTACAAGCTCCGCTCTGTCACTAAGTGACTCAACAGAAAATTTTAGCCAGACCATGAGGTATTAATTGTTTCAGGCAACCGTTGTTTACATCAATGGTATTTTTTTTTAAATGCAAAGACATTTAATATGCCTCCTTCATTGGCAGAATGAGTTGTCAGGGAAGCACCTTGGCTTCCATGAACTAGAGAGAAGGGACACTCTGGCATTCTCCATGTCCTTTAAAAAATCCTCTGGACCCACCAAAACAGCCTCAGAAGTTCTGAGATATGTAGAAGGAAGGTGGAATTGTCAAAATCAACTTCATTTCCACATGTACCTTATTGGAAACCTCCACTGAACTCACACCTCCTCCATGGATTCAACCTGCTGGTTCCAATATGGCTAAACTTAGTTGTGATGAGCAAATCCCATGGAAGTGATACATTAATCCTGACTAGGAACTTATGCATTGATTTCAGTTGGATCTAAGCTGAAATCCATATTAGGATGAAAACACCTTCCATGGCAAACCAGGATTTGTTTCCAGGTAAAACCTGGATTGGTTCCATAAGCACTGCACTGTGCTATGCTTTCTTTCTTGACGAAAAGTGTCTGCGTCCCATTTCACATCACCATTTTCGAGTAGCCACCTCAGTCTACAACTATGAATTTAAAGTGAGAGGCTGATAACAGAAAAGGATAGCTGGTAATAGCAGTAAAACCTGTATCTTCTCTCTTATCACTGAGACAGTTCTTTTCACACTTCACTTCACTTTACTTCAGAGTCCGACCACGTTCCTGGTATTGACCTGATGCTCAAAATGTGGAAAATATATCTGTGTTTGGGAAGAGAATAAAACCGCCATGCAGAAATTGAAGGAAGGAGATATATATGTGTGTGTGTGTATATATGAATGACCAGAAATAATATTAACTGGAAAGTTCATGTATATTAAATCACACAAGTCAGTTATATTATAAATGAGAAATATTGTCAACCTAATTCACATGCCAGCTCTGTTTTATTGCACTGCTTGTCGTCTTTCAAGCAAAGCTCTTATTTATTGTTTCTGAAGATTAATCCTCTTGCTTTAACATAAATAGAAGAGGGCCACGCTGGGACAGGCAGTGCGGACGAGCAACAGAAGTTTGAATCTGGGTGCAGAACCTTTCCAACAATGTGGGTGGGACTGCAGGTATGACAAGCACACACCCAGGGTTTTCCACACACCCTCCACCGTCACCATCACCAGTGCCACCTGTTTCAAAATCAGTTTTGCAAAATTCCTGGTGCGGGACAATAATAAACAGAAAGTTTTTATAAACTTGGAAATGATTATATAGTTATATTGCATTACAGGTATGGAGATTTGAAAACAATACAGCGGAATATCTATCTATCTATCTATCTATCTATCTATCTATCTATCTATCTATCTATCTAGAGAGTTAATATTAATACCTGCCATTTGTTGTAAGGCAGGCCTGAAAATCTTGTGAGCCACCGATCAAAGCCGTGCAAAGCACAAGTCACATGCCATATGTAGTCGTCTGTTAGATTTAATCCTGAATTTTAGCATTCCTGGGATCATACGTACTCACTTCTTTAAACAAAAAGATTGAATTGCCAGTGATGATGATGATGATGATGATTTTAAGAATGTCATTAACATTACATGTGGTTGGTTGTTAAATCAGGTAGTAAAATTTGGAGAGAAACTAAGTCTAAGGTCTTGTGGCTGGCCAGATATAGCTAGTAGGTATTTTTTGCTTTGTTAAGATACAAGTCAGGAAAATGTAACTGTTTGTTTGTTTTTTCCTGAGAGGACAGCCAAAAAAAAAAGAGATAATTATTTAGTATTATTTATATGGGATGGAATTACTTGCTGTGCAAGACGTTCTCTGTCCCATTTTCCTTCAAAGGTTATTCTGTGATTAATTCAGCAGTGATTATCTCTAGAGACAGAAAAAGCATGCCCATTTTGGTTTCTCATTTTTCTAGTCTTCGGTTCTTTTCAGCCTGAACACTGAGAATTTTTACGCAAATTTACTTCCCAGTTTGTAGACATTTTTTCTGTATTTTTGTCCAAATGCATGGAAATTTGTACACCCTTTTGCCTAAAATTCACATTTTTTGCAGTTTTTCTTAACTCAATTCATTTAACATTAATTTATCTAACACATACAATTTTGTGTGTGCTTTCCCTAATAATCAGTTTTCTTTTGTAAGCCGCCCCGAGGCTTCGGCAAGGGGCAGCATAGAAATGTTTTAATAAATAATTAATAAATAAAATTTTTATTTTACTTATCAGAACTCCATTGCAACATTTGGACATGCATGAATGTCAGAGACTAATTGAGTTGCAGTTCACATATTGCTCTGAGCATGTGAAAGTTAGCAAGTTTGCATTAACACAGGACCTGATTGAATTCCCCGGCTTGCTAATTATTGCTGCCATTTTTCTCCTTTTTCTTTCAATATCGTGTTGCAGGAGAGTTTCAGAAGAACAGGTTGGTTATGTGGTTGAGCAGGCATTTTTCCATCAGCTTCTAGTGGAGGTGAGATATAAACAAAATGCTCCAAATTGTGTGATTTGAGAAAGATTTTGAGAATGCTCCCATCGGGAACATTGGTTTGGCTTGCCTTAACATTTTTGATGCAGCAGCCACAGCTTTAATTATTGTTAATTATTCTATCATTATTTTTCTTTCTTTTTTAGCAACAAAAACCTTTTACCTGGTCTGAACAGCTGTGAAGTTCTTAGACATACATCTCATCTGTATGTCCCCAGCAGCAATTTTGAGTTGTTTGGTCCGGCCCTGAAAAACTGGCTGGAAACCTGACTTAGGAACTTAGCGGTTTTATTTATTTATTTATTTATGAAATTTGTATGCCATCCAATTTCTAACATCTCTGGACATCCAACGGCATAAATAAATTGATTTTTAGGAACATTTGTGATGCTTTGCTTTTATCACCATCCCCATTATCTTTTTAATGCACCCCTTGGTCACCTCAGTGATAAAGGCCAGGCAAAGCATGATGCCCTCCCTCACTAAGGTCCTCAGAAATTTCTCAAAGCAACCAAGAATCCCACCCGTTGTGTGCAACAATTGGCATTATACAACAGAAGATTTAAGGCATAACTTGACTGGCAGATTTTTTCCCTAGCTATTCCCTCACAGCAGCCTCAATTTAACACAATTAAGCACCTTCTCCAATATTCAACCAAGTGGTGATGGAAAACGCCAAAGGAGAAACTGATGTAAATCATGAAATGGGCGCAGGAGGTTTCCTGTGAGACAAACTCCCACTCTTCCTTCCCGTTAGTGGAATCTCAAGCCTGCGCTTGTACTTATATCCCATCCAGGCTATTTCTGCAGGCACATAGTTTATAACACTGCCCCCATTATTATCCTCCATATTTGTAATATGTCACCAAAGCTATAACAGGAATGCTAGTGATGTGAAATATGGAGAAGAAAAGCAGTTATCCAAGGACTAAAGGCAACACAGGCTTAGCATCCTGCACCCAAAGAGACTCTGCTGGTGAAAATTGTAATGATATTGTACTGTTTGGATACCATTGTCAGATTCAACCAGCTGAGTTCTGGTTTATTTTAATGGACATCTTTACATTTCATAAATTAACATCTCCGCAATCCAAACTGAGACATTTCACCATCCATATGTGAAATGTTCACATTTCCCTGAAGGAGTCCATCTGGAACAGCTTCTGTTCAGCCCTTTCATTGAGTCTTGCTGTGATTACATAAGTCACTGCTCTGGTTCATCCAGTATCAAACAATCAGGCTGTAAACCCCCTGAGAGTTTTCTCCTGGGCTTCGCCCCTGCCCCTTATTTTAGGAAGAAACTTTCAAGTGTGTTCCTATCCACATCATTCCATGATCTGTTTTTCCAGAGCTGCAGCCATACAATATCTACTACTAGACTACTATTACAGCCTCTTGATTTCTTTCCAGTTAGGATGTAAACACAGGAATACATGTTCTTAAAGTGGATAAAAACTTTTAGTTGTTACATTTTTAAGAGTACAACCCAGGTATTACACAGATGATGGACTGCATATATAAATCAAGCAGTATATCAAAATTGAAAGCAGGGTTGTATCCATGCTGACTTTTTAAACCAGATGACCATTTGTATCTATATTTTCTTTAAAACTGTTTTATTGATATAATACATTGACATAATGTATTCATATTCTTAATAGAGAATCAGAAAAAAGCTAAAATTGGGTTATTCAGGAGTAAACAAAGAACCAAGGAAAGTTTGGATGTATAAAAAGCTGACTGCTTGATCCTTGAACATTCAGCAATTTTTATATCACACAGACAGCAACTGGAGAACTATGGGCTAATTATCCCTCTTCCTTAGTGATACTGTTTGTCTCATGGCCATTGCCCATGAAAAGGCAGTAGAGGGCTGTGAAAAGGACTTTTTGGAGAGGTGCTTTGTGGCATTGATGAAGTTGGTGGTTGGTAGCTGCCCAGCTGGGCATTCTGCTCCTGAGTTCCCTGTGAAAGACCTCCTCCAAAACATCTGTGTGGCATCCTCACTGAGAGAATCAGATTATATCTAAGCTGTAGAACTTCAAACTGCAGAAACTGACCTGGTAAATACTGGTAAACCAAAAACATGGGGCTTTCTGGGTGAAATGCTGTGGAATCGAGCACTCCTGCAGAGTGGATTCTCCTGATGCTAATATTACCCCTGAAACAAAAGTATGTAGAAGTCTTCCAAAACTTATTCCGTTCCATTTCTTGTATTTGAGCAGCCATGAACCTTAGGCCATGTAGCCCAAAACACTTGGAAGGCATCATTCTAGGAAAGGTTGCAACAGTGCACAGTACTTTTCTCTCCCCTTCTATTCCCAACCAGGAAATCAAATCAAATCAAATCATAAAATAGTAAAGTAAATAATAAAATATGAAATAAACTTTCAAGAAAGGGAGTAAAATATGCCTACAATCTGGTCAATTAAACACACATTTACAAGAAGTCAGAGATGTGGGCATGGATGCACGGTGACAAAGGAAGGCACAATGTCCCAGAGCGAGGGAGCAGGGTTTGCCCAAAACTTTTTGCTGCGGGGGGTGAAGTACAATAATATGTCCCATATTAGAGAATCCAGCTGGGCCGGCAGGTGAATTTTATATCAACATTGTGACAGGCTGTTCACCAGAGGCAGCAGCTCACTTATGTGTGTGTGTCTGGTGTCTACGGCTCTGTCTTAAAAAGGAAAAAGAAAACACCTCGGATTTCAGAGGGACCAGCCAAAGGGTGTGCTGATCCTGAGAGACTGCTGCCAGAGACCAGTGCCTTGTTCTGCTGGAAGGGCTGTTTCTGAGGATTAGAAGGGGGTTTCTCTTTGAGGATGGACCAGAAACAGCCCAAAGAACAAGAGACCAGACAGTGCTATTCTTACAGCATCTGCCTAGCATTTAATTTTTTCTACAGCTGATTTTGTTCCTGCTTTGAACCTGCAACGTGAAGCATTTGTTTTGCATGTGAGCTATTCATGTGAGACAGCATTTTCTAAATAGCATAGATGTTAAATTAATACTCACCAAAAAGATATAAATAAGTAACAGCTAATATAGAACAACATTTTTATGGCTGGTTAGTGACAAGGTCTTGGAAAATGAAAAATTATTTTTAAAACTATAATTTAAAAATGCATGTGTGTATTGCTGGGACACATCTGGCTACAAACTTGAGTTGCTGTTTTGTGTCATGGTTGGTTGATTACCAACCTAAAATATATGTGATTATATTTTCCCCCAAAAATAGGTTCTGATGCTGTGAAGTGTAAATAAATGCATGAGTAGCACTGTTGAAGGAAATGAGAACCTTATGATCAACTAACCATCACAGAAATGACAGGAGAATTCTCAGAGTACAGTCCTGAGTCTTAAAGAAATAGATGTGGGTTTGTGGACCAGTGCTATACCTCTGTAGGACTCGAGGGCACACAGAAAGCTTCATGGATGGAGGGGGCTGATCCCATGCGGGTCAACCTCAATGAAGTGAATGCCTATCACAGCTTGTAGACACCAGACACATAAGTGAACCTGCTGCCTCTGATGAGTAGCCCTCCACAACGTTGATATAAAATTCACCTGCCAGCCCATATATTATGGGACATATTATTGTACTTCACCCCCCGCAGCAAAAAGTTTTGGGCAAACCCTGCTCATCCTTGAGAACACACACTAGTGAGACAGTTACTTATCTTGCCCATAAGTGGGGTTCCAACAGTTGATATGAGCGTTGGGAGGATGACCTTGTCCTATTGCCAAAAAAACCATGTAATTCCTCATTTAGGAGCACAGGTGGTTGGCATCAGATACTTTTGAGGCTGACAGCTTGCCTCAACATGGGTTCAATTCAAACCAAGTCTTGGCTACTTATGATGGATTCTATACCTTTTTGGATGCATAGGGATCAGCAAAAGGGAAGGTTATTTGCCTAGAGTCGTGCCTCTCTGTATTGCCGTGCTTCTGAGTGGGTACACTGTTGCCTAGGTTAGGCAAACATTGTAGTTCCCTGAGTAGTTCCAAGGGACTCCACCTGGATTCTGGCTTGGCAGCCTCAGTCTGTGATGACTTCTAGGTCCTAGGACAAAGTTCCATACCTGGTTCTTTTTCAGCCCTTGCCACTGAATCTCATGCAAGCCTGTTCCACGTTCCTCTTTCTAAATCAAGGTTCTGGTCACTACTCAAAGTCTGGCCATAGCAAGACAGAGCCAGAAATTGTGGGCAAATAGATACCAGAGGATGCAGTTATCCTGGAAACCTTATAAAGCAATAGATAGAAAGGCTCAATGCATAAAAACGTCAACACAGGGTGTCAATTATTGTCTCGGTTCCATGGCAGCTTTTTTTGCCTGCCTGCTTCCCTTCCATCCTTCGCAGAGTGCATTCCATCACTTTGGTGTGGATAAACGTGAAATTATGCCAAGCATTCTTAACTATTGGCTAACATTAGGAAATCAATCTAACATAAACGCAATAGCTTATGTGTAATCTAAAGCAGGGGCAAATCTCAAGATATTTAGGATTTCAACTCTTAGGGATGCTTGGAGCTAAAGTTTAAAACATCTGGACAACTCTTTTCTCGGTACCCCGAATGTAATAGACCTGAAAACTATATTCTAATAATAACAATTAGGATAGCTTTTTGAAATCAATGTCGATTTTGATAATAGATGAACAGCTGTATAAAGAGTGATTAAGACAGAACAATGTGACAGAAAGCAAAATGACAGGAGAATTCTTGGAATTATAATGTTGAATTAGAGATCACAACATTTTTTTCTGCTATACCAAGCAGATAACAACATTTTTAATGCTTTGTTGAGATTAGGAATGTGTGTATCAGCCAAACTTAAACTTATTGGCTTTCTCAGATTTCTACTGTGAAGTTCATCCTAACTTGTAATATCTGCTACTTGAAATATCAAAATACAATCATTTCTTTTCTGATGACATGAAAGTGTGTCTGTCTTTTCATGCACATTTTACCTAAATCCACAATCATGTGCATTTTTGAAAAATATACATTTTGCTATTCGTGTGCATATCTTCAAATATACAAATGTTCAGTTCATGTTTGTGACATGAAACACACCTCAGGCACAAAAATCTGTGGACAGATTTAATTTAGGTTCATATTCAAGGAAATGGAAAATGGTTAAATTGCCCTCCCCACAAAAGGGGCAGGTTTCTCATACATTCCTAGTTAAGATATCAGTGTATATAATTTTCCTCTAGAAATGTGTATGAACTTGCATCTAAAGACATGGCAGATGGTGAGCATACAGGAGATCTTTCTGAGACAAGCTTGAATACTCCTGCTGTCTGTTCTCTATTCTACCATCACCCCCTTTGCTACCCTTTTTAGATTTTTCTTTCATTAAAAAGATAACTAGCTGCAGTAATGGCAGCAAAGATAGCCACGAGTGCTTTAAAGTGAGAATGATGACACTGGTTAGGAGGCAAGCCCCACTAAATGTGACCTCTCTGTTCTCCTCAGGTCTTTTCTTTCCTTCATCAGCCATACTTGCTGTGCCAAAAAAATTCCAAGATGTTTATAAACTGTGTGAATAACTGGAAATATTTCCTAAACTGTCCTCATACTGCACAGTGATTTATTTTACTTAAAATAGTACTCCTGCCAGTTTAACAACCGTCAGATTGACTTCAAATTTTAAAACAAAGCACTCTAAGCAATGCCAGAGTTAAAATGCAATTAAAACAGCAGAGCACCAGAGGAAATAAAGAGCAAAGAACCCAAACTAACATGCCATTCAAGGATGCTGCTAAATGAAAGTCTTACCTGACAGGAAAAGACACAAGTCTGGATTCCAGCTTAATCATCTGATGTCCACCAAAATCAATGGGTCTGTCGTTTATTTCAAACTGTCCATTCTAATTAAAACAAAGTTTGGATCCAGCTGTTCATTCAATGTGAGGTTGGTCCCCAGGAAACTCTGGAACATTCCCGAAGCCCCAATCAACCTTATATTAGACCAACTGCAGCCCTATTCACAATAACTCATTTTTAATAGTTGAATATGAGTATTATTTATTTATGTATTTATTATTTGCATTTATAAACCACCCTAGTAGCCCAGAGGGCTCTCTGGGTGGTTTACAAACATTAAAACCTACCCATTCTAAACAAATAAATAAATTGGCTACACCACAACAGTATAAAATAACATAGTATAAAATAAAAATGTTTTAATAAATAAAAAATAAAAAAAATAAAATAACATTGTTTGTTTATTTATTTATAAAATTTGTATGCCATCCATTACTTGTCTCTCTGGACGGCTTACAACATAATCAGAATAAAATAGATAAATTGACTATTCCACGCTGGCTGTAATTAATAAAATACAAGCAATAAAATCCAATTACATATTAAAATATTGATTAAATAAAAAGGTATTAACCTGGCACTGAAGAACATATAGTGACGGTGCCAGGCAGACCTCTCTGGGGAGTGCATTCCATAGTCGGGGTATTATCATAGGAGTCAGGTTGTTTCTATCCAGGAGGCATATACGCTGATGGAAGGTACTTTGCGGCTAAAACTTTGGCTAGATGAAGAGACTTGAGATGATTAGAAAAAATATATACAATTTTGATCAAATCCTTGAATAATATATTAAGTGAAATGCTAGAATGTGAAATTCTAAGCAAAAATGGTTGTTCTTGAGCCTTGTTGGCATTTCTTGATAGTTGGAGCAGACTTTAGCTATGCAGCCTCCTTAGAAGTAACACATACTTATCCTGTCCCCATGCTAACCAGTTTGGAGTAAGGAGGTGAAGCAACACAAGAGGGACTACCAAACAATGCATCATTCACCCAAATGAGAACAATTTTGGTCATACCAGAAGCTAACTGCATTGAAAAAAATCATTTGAGTCCTGTCTGAAAAGTACTTCAGGGACACTACTTTATAAGCCTCTAACAAAGAGATTTGTCTTGGCAGCTGACCAGTAAAATAAGAAGGAAATAACCCTAGGTGATAGCAATTGGTGCACAGCAATTGGGTAAAAGATAGGGGGTGAAATAGCCATGTATAAATAATGGTGCTGCATCTTTTGTTTACCACAATGAAAGTACAACGATGACTCCACAAACAGTCAAGTCTGTGAAGAACAATCTAAACACTCTTATTCCCATTGTAATAGCATGGTCCAAATTATCTTGTGGTGGAGAAAGTGCTTATTTTAACCGTTACTGAGTCTATTCATCCTTTTCCTATTTCACCTTTCTTGTTTGCTTGCCCAGTGGCTTTACAAAATAATATTTTGGGTTGGTGGGATAAGTGCAGAGAGATTTTGGAAAGATTTTCCTTTCTACTTATTTGCTGTTTAAATGACAGGTGAACTGATGTGCTGCAGTGACTGAGAAAAGAATGAGTGGCAAGCTAAGAAGTCCCCATCCTCCGGCAAGCTGTTTCAACACCCTCCCTTCGACAACACAGGTTTTATGAGTGCTTATATCCTTGTCCATGTATGTACTTGGGTGAGGTTCTCCTGTACTGATCTGGGGTTGCCCAAAGGTGTTCCTATTCTCTCACATAACATTCATCAGACAAAGGTAGCTGAGAACAGTGAAAAAAGGAAGTAAAATGCTTGTGATGTTTTACAAGAAGTTAAGTGGCTGTTGTGTTGATTTTCCATTGCTTCACACCCCTCTCTGAGCCTGGGTGTCTGCCTGTCTGTTGGAGTTTGTTAAGCTGCTCTTAACTTGTCACATAACATCTAGAAAATTCAGGTTTGTGTGCTTATGATTACTGACAGAGCAGATTTTCTACCTGTCTAGTGGTACATATCAATTTTTGTGTGAGCTCGGTTCACCAGTGCAGCCCACTACTACCCTTCCCCAGTAACATCCGTGAATCCGTGGCTTCCCATCGTTCAGCAATTAATATCACTTCTTAAGCAAAGAAGGAAAGGCAAATCCACTCAGGATGGTCATTTTTGCTCACTCACAGAATCCAAAGATAAACACAAAGCAAGTAAGTGCTTTCAGAGATGCTGAAGTCGGCCATCAGAGAAATCTTTGTCTTAATTTTATGCAAGTTCGTGCCTTTTCCAAAGTCAAGGCAGCCAGGTTTTGAAGCTCGCTCGCTCGCTCGCTCTCTCTCTCTCTCTCTCTCTCTGTGTGTGTGTGTGTGTGTGTGTGTGTGTTTTAGGCAGGTATGCAGACATGCATTTAGGAATGGGAAGAATCATAGCATGATTGACTGTGCATAGTGAGAATATATCTTAATAAAAGTAGGTTCTGCTAGGAAAATGGATGCTGATCACATTTATCCATGCTCTGCTAACAACTTGCTTAGGATTGCCACATTGTGCTGCATGTGGAACCACATTTAATGTCTTCTTGGAAACCTCAGTACCTACAAAACTCATTGTCTATATTACTAACTGAGACCAATGAAAGAAACATATCCTACTGGTTTTTAGACAAAATGACGGTCGGTTTCCTTGCAAAACTCAGAACTCTGTTTCTTACATTGAAACCTTTAGGGAAGCAATTCTATCAACAGTTATTTATTAAGAAATCCTATGGAACTAACGTAGACATGAATAGTGTTGCACTATACTAAGACTTGGGACTAAGTTGTATTAACATCCCCTCTCTTGTACATCAACCTGAAACGGATTGTTCTTGAAGGCACCGAGTGACTCTGTATTTATAGGTGAGGCAAGTACATGTTGCAATGATCCAGTCTGGAGGTTACCAGTGCCTGTAAAACTTTGGAAAAGTTGCTTATATTTGTCTTTTGAAGGCAAGCATGTCTGAACCTCTTTCTTGGAACACAAAACATGATAATAAAATCAGACTAAAACTTGTTCTTAAAAAACTGAAACATTTTTCAGAAGCACTATTTTGTGTGATTTTTCCTATGACTAACTGCATCATTACTGTTTTATTCTCAGGTGCAGTGGCATAATTTAACACACCCGGTACAGGGTTATTTTAAGAAAAAGGGAATGTAAAAGAAACTCTTAATGAACTCTCTTGTGGCTTGGTAAATGAAGAAGCACATTTGTTTAATTTTGCAAACGAGGAGTGACACAGTACAGTCCATTTCACACTTGCTTTCTCGCTTCTCCTCCACTGCCACATTATCTTGTCTACTAGTTTTTTCCAGTTTGGTTTTATAATCCAACACGAATCTTACCAGTTGAATTCTTTGGTTACGTTAAAGGTTGGTGCTTTGATCTGAACACTAGCAGACTCATGTTTTCCTTTGCAAGGTAAAGTGTGCATTAATGTGACATTATTTTAATCACTACTAATATACTACCATCCTGCCCAGTTTGGGTACATGTAAGTTAATTCTGTCATGGTTTTGCTAGATGGGGACAGCAATTCTATGGTCTCAAGCGAGTATCCCATGGACGGTGGATTTTTCATAATTGCCTCTCCAAGACCATTGACACTGGTATTACCTTGGAGAAGGGACTCTGGAATCGGTTGGCTCTCCTTTCCCACCTCCTCATATCTGACATGGCAAGAACCATGCTGACTACTTTCTGTGCATAGGAAGAGCCATGCTGGATCAGCTCAAGGGCTGACCTGATCCAGCCTTCTATCCACACATTGTCCAAGAAGCTGTCCACAGGTAAACCAAGGTGGCCCACCAGCTGGCAAGAGGAAACCCACAGGAAGGACATATGTTCGGGGGCACCTTGCAAGCCAACTTCCCCAGCAATTGGTCTACATAGCATTATATGGCCTATGATGGGCTCACAGGCATCTGTAAGGAGGGGTTCTGGTGGTGGAACATGGGAGAAGGATACCTACTGCAAAGTCCCATGGCTTTTATAGCTCCAGCTTGACTAGCCCACGTGGGGCAGGGGAGATGAAACAGCAGGGACAGAGGGGAAAATTTAACCCATTGTTTTCCCTCTTTGGAGACAGCTCTCTGGTAGGACATTTTATTCAAAATCCATCCAACAAGGCCTCTTAGCCTGATGCTCTAAGACCTCCACAGATGATGCCAACTAGACACGTAGCTCACAAAGAAGGCAGCATCCAAGCCACTTCGCTAACTTCCCTACCTCTTGCTACTCGTACAATGATTTCTGTAACGCTAATCAGAGTGAGCTATGGATAGATGGTTCTGGATTATCCGTAACCAAGTGAGCTACAAGGTAAGGTATCTAGTCCTGAGAGTAGCTAATCCTGACAGATGGGATTCTTATGGCAATATTGGCAACCGCTTATATCCTTTGATTTAAGGGAAGGGCTTATTCTGATAGATTCTCTATCAAGATACAACAGTATCTTAACCTGTGTTCAAGAGTAATCTTTTTTAGTCTGATTCTGTTATGAAAGTATGCTACATGCCATAGACCAATGCATGGATAAAGGGGATAAGCCACTAAATTACCATATATGAAAAAGACAAAAGGCAAATTATTTCTTTAGTATCCATGAAGTATTGTTGCTGGTAAATGTTCCAGCAGAACAGTCAGTCAGTTGGTAGGCAGACAGTCAGTTTAACAAGGAATCAAGTTAGTTTGACCAAATATTGTTCAATCTGAATAACCAGACCAAGAGTCAAAAGCTTTATACAGTAGACAAAGATATTACTTGCTCTTCATGTCTGCTCATCTCATTGCAATAATAACTAGCATGCATTGTAAGACCACTTGCTATGATTCTACTGCTTGAATCCCATCCCGATGACACAGCAAGTAAGATGGCCGGGACATGCTGTGAATTGATGTACATATTTTACCTATAACTGAGCAGTAAAATATGTTTGGGGACTCATTTATTGTGAAGAGCACATACTCATGGATTTCAACCCATCAAAAAAGGATAGTGCCCAAAGATAATGTACTTTGGGATAGTTCAGAGAAAGGTAGGGCTCCCCAGCTCCCAGAAATGTTTTGGCTTGTTTATTTGTTTGTACAACTCCCATTATTCCTGGTGGAAAACTACTATGGAAGAAGTCCAGCAAAAATTAGGTGCAGCATTTCAATCTCCCAGCAGAGGTTCTGGGAATGGCAGTTCCAACTCCATCCCTGCCTGGAAGAGTTGCTCCAGCAAGGACTAGGAAGTAACTCCTACAGCTGCATGTTTCCTCCCTGCATCCCAAAATGTGTTACTAGTTCACGGGGCAGTAGAAATGTGAGGCAGAAGCAATGTTAGCAGGGATCTAGGCAAATGAAGTCCTTGCTCAGGAACCTGCAAACTACAAACAGAGGATTTTTCAAGTATTCTTATTCAAATGCACCTAACTACTGGCATCCTAGAAGTGTCAAATCTGGCTTGAATTGCACATTAGCAAGGCCACATTAACTGCATGGAGAGGATGGATGACACATCAGAACAAGGAAGTTTACCAAGAGAAGTAATACGATGCAATGCCAGAATCCTAGGTCTGCTAGGAATGTATTAACTCTAATATACTAGGGTATAATACTAGAGTAGGTTGTTAGGGGTTGTCAGACAGGTATCACATTTTCTCTCTCTCTCCCTCTCTGTTGCTCTCTATCTTTCAAGATGATAAAACACCATTTGCTCTGAGATTTCATGATGGCAAGGTAGACTGGCTATATTGCAACTTTGTATTGGCCCTCTGAAGCTTAATACTCTAAATGTTGGGCTGCCAAAGAATACTGCCGGCAATGGGCAAGAGGCAATTAGAGACATGTTTTCTCTGACAGTTGAAGAGAAGCAGTGACTAAAAATTAGGAAACTGAGGAAATGATGTGGTTCCTCCCCTCACTCAGATTTGCTCCTCCAAATTTACTGATTGTTAAAAGCATTTGGTTGTGAGTAGTTTGGTCAGACATGCACTGTTAATCCCTCTTTCCCATCACTTTGAAAAATTTGGAATTGACACTTTATTCCTTTGTCCTTCTTTCAAATTAAATAGCTTGAGAAGTTTTGCAAGGTTTTCTTGGAAGGAGGTAGGGCGGGAGGGAGGAAGGGAAGGCAGGCAAACATTTAAAACTTTTTCCTAATAGTAAAACTTAAAATACATTGCATGGAGTAGCACACTGTGATTTGCTATTTTTAACAAGTCTTTTTCAATTACTCTCCTTTGTTTGGGGAAGTAATTAATATAAACTCTCAAATAAAATGGAAGAGTGAAGAGCAATCCACCCACCCAGCGAATGTCTGCATTTCTACTGATATTCTACTGCACCTTTGCTCAGTTGAGTGACTACCATGAACAGGGCATTTTCAGGGGTGGAATGATTATGGAAAGGTCCCTGAGACCTTTCATCAGAGCCCTGCCTAGTTAGCACCAGAAGACCAACGTTAAAATAAAATAAAATAAAATAAAATCCCAAGGTTTTAAAAATATATTATTTAGACTTTGAGCCCTCGGGCACTAGAGATGCTTGATTGAGTCTGATGTTTCAACTTCTTTTCTAATTTGATTTTGGCCTGTCTGTGTGTTTTTAATGCCATATCATTTTTCCCCATAAATGGTTAAAGATCCTTTCTTGTGGCTGGTATTAAAAAGCTGTTAACAGGTAAAATAAATATAAGCAGTATTATTATTGTAGGATGATGTCACAAAGTCAATATACACTTACTCCATCCGTCAGAGTAAGTCTCTTTACTCTCTTCAGTCCACTTTCTCTCCCTGTGGATTCCATCTATGCACAACCACTTGGAAGGCAAAAGAGTGAGCAAAATGCCATGATTCTTTCCTTACTCAAGGTTACACTGAGAGCCAGTCTGGTATGGTGGCTAAGAACACAGGACTGGGACTCAGGCGACCTGGGCTCTAGTCCCTGCTCAGCCCTGGAGCCAACTGGGTGACTTTGGGCCAGTCCCAGACTCTCAGCACAACACTGGTTCTTCTCTGTGGGGATAAGATTGAGAGCAGCAGCAGCAGAATGACTAAGCTGCCTTGAGAGCTTTAAAAAGAAAGAAAACAGGGGGATATAAATCCACTTAATAAATAGAATTACTCAATTCTCTATTAGCAGCCATGCATTTTTAGAAGGGGGAAGGAATGCCAGTGAACCCATTCCAGTGGCCTGTGTTGCTGCCTTTGAATTCTATATTTAAATAAATGAACCTTGCATGTTTTGATTGAAAATGAAGACTATAGGAATATCATGGATGAAAATATAGCCAGAAAAATAGTAGTCATTTCATGGCAGCTTAACGCTCACTAACAGGAAATCCGTAAGTTCAACCGGGACAGGGTCACAGTGTCCAGAACAGAAACGCAATCCGCATGTGACCCAGCCTGCCTAAATGGGCAGTGCTTGCAATTCCGTGGGTGGGTCGTCCATGTCTGAGGAGCTGTCCTGGGCATCACCACAGAATGACTCTCTGGAAGGCATGCCAAAGGTCAGCTGCCTGCAAGAAGGACAGGTGGGATCTGAGTCCAAACATGTCTCCATCAAACCCACCGTTGTCATCACTAACATTTCAGAGCAATCCCACCTGCCCATATCCTTCTCTTTTTTAAATGTGAGGGGCAGGGGGGCTTGGAAGATGCCAAGAAAGGGCCCCAGGGGTCCACTGCCATGATGGTCATTCAAACATGAACAAAGACATACCAAACCAAAGACATACCAAAACCCAAATCCACTAAAAAAAAATCCAGAAAACAGAGTAAGTGACTGCTACAAACTTTTATACTGATGCAGACGTCCCAAAATTCCTGGCACAGGACATACCTTTCCTATCCTTCTAAAGATCAGTGGAAATGATGTATGGTCATCCTCTGAGGAACAGATTCCATAAGCACGATGAAAAGCCAAGCAATGGTCCAGAGTTATCGCTTTGCTTTAAGACTTGCAGCTGTCCCAATCAGAAATACACTGAGATTCTTGTTCTTTGGAAAGTGGGGTGAAGAAAATAGAGGTCTTCATTGGGTACACGCAAAGGGTCAAGTGAGCATTAAATGCACAACAGATATCAATAGGGGGCACTTGTTCCTGTGGACTTTCATCTGTCCTGAGCAAACAATCCCAAAAACATTTTCAGTTTAGCAAGGAAGAAGTGCATGGGGAAGGAAAACTGAACATTAAGACCTGTCAAGTCACATTTTATGTCAAGAGGCATGCTCGGCAATGACACCTGGGCTTAAGTGCTGTCTGCTCACATCAGTCTGATCGTGTACTGCTTGAGAATTAAATTAACTGCTGAAGTCAGAATTGCATTTGTAAGCTCCACCAGACATCTGCCATAGGTACAGCGTTGTCTATTCCAAACAAAAGCAACACCAATATAGGAAGTTAATTTCTAAAAAGATGTGCTGAGGAACTCAAAACCCAGACAATTACTTTACTGGATCATGCCAACAGCTGCCTCGTCCAGGTCCCGCTTGCTTACTTGGACAGTGGCCAATCTCATGCTCCATGAGTTCACAGACAGGGCATGGCACATCCTTCCCCTCTTGCTTCCTCCACCCTGGGGCCAGAGCACTGTGGTAAGGCTGCAGTCTTCACATGCAAGAAAGGTGCAGGTTCAATTCTTGGCATTTCTGCTTAGCATGATTTCAAGAAGCGGAGCTGAGAAAAATTCCTGCTAGAGCCCTCCAAGAGAGCTAGGAAGAGTCATGGTGGGCCATGGGGCATCCTGTGCACATCCTCAGAATTGGTCTACTTGGGGGCGGGGGGAGAGTGAGCAAGCGAGCAAGACACCAAAATTCCTCTTCCATAAATGTGAGGAGTGGATTTGGACCTGATTGGAAGCCATGCGAATTAACACATGGGCTTTGACCTTCCTTGTGTCTTCGTTCTCAGTTTCTATTCAGTTTCCTTGTACTTTTCATTTCCCTTGGATATTCTTCCTCTTCCTCTTCCATCTCTAGGCCCCTGCCTAGATACTTTTGGTTTGCAATTCCATCACCACAAGTTTTATTTCTATACCATCGAATAGCCAATGATGTCTCTGCAGTTTATGATACATAAAATGCAATATAACATACAGGCAAAATAACATCATAAATATTACCATACAACATTTAAAGTCCAAAATTTAAATTTAAAACAAATGTAAAAAGCTATAATAGCTTAAACAGATTAAATCATAATACTTGTTCAAGCAACTAATATAAGCCCAAATATAATAGTACTCTAATTATATATATATTCTATGATAGAGGATAGTTTTAAGCTGGGGCCACAAAGATATTACAGTTGACGATAGGGAGGGCTCAGTGGGGACTTTGTTCCAGGGGTCTTTTCTGGAGCAGCCACTGAAAAGGTCCTTCTGCTTACTGCCACTAGTTGAGCCTCCCTTGGGAAAAGGGCCCAGATCTTTATTTATTAAAAGCTTTTCTATCCCATCCCTACAAACATCTTGGGATGGCTTGATCGTAGTGACCGAGTATATAGCCATCAGGAAAAACATCCCATCAGGTATTGTGGGCTGCACTTTGAGTTATACGCAGACATGTGGGCAGCCAGCGCAAGCAGGCCAGAATGGGTGGCACATCACATCCCTGTTACTTATCTGGCTACCCCATTCTGCACAAGCTTCAGCTTCCAAACAGTCTTTGGGGACAACCCTGTGAAGAGTGAAGAAGAACCACCCACTAGCACAGGAACTGCTCCAGAAGCCAATCATACCAGAAGTTCAGCAACTCACATCTTCCTTCAGCCAATCAATCAATCAATCTATCTTCAAATGAAGCAGCAGGCAATTTGTGGTTTTAATCTTGCATAGAGCTCTTAAACTAGTTTCAAAAGCTATCAATCCAAATGGACTTCTGGCAGGACTGATCTGCCCCCAGGGATACTGGAAAAGCTCTTAAATGGACTCAGTTGTGTTCCGGTTTCTCCAAGTCTCCCCCTTGGTTTCTGCAGCAGGACAACTTTTCTTGCGGAGACTTGCAGAATGACTTTTTTTGGTACAGGTTTTGCATGCTTTGCACAAACTCAGTTGCTAACCACCCGCACAAAGTAAAGTAAATTGAAATTTAAAAAGTGCAAGTCCCCCGCACTTTATGAGACTAAAGCACATGTTTGAGGGATATTTAGGAATGCATTCCTGTGAATTTGCACAAATATGTATTGGAGTAAAAGCTGCCTGAAAGCCACAAAAAGTGTGTGGATTGGTATCCATTCCCTGCGTACTTCCCCGTCTGTTTGTCCTCTAGCTGTCTGCTTAGCAGGGAAGAACAGAAAGAGAGAGAAGGGGAGGGTAAAAGAGGCGGCTCTGTTTCCTGTCTGCTTTGGCTCCTTACAAATTGCGCCAAGGATCTCTATAATCTCTGATGGTGGGCTGGGTGTGGGATGCATCACATCTGCTTTAATGCATCACTAAAAATGCTACTTCACTGTATCACAAAAATAACAGAATTGCCTTTCTTTTCTCTTTGCCCAGTAATCCTACTTTCCTAGTTGGTTCCTCTGACATCTTATTTCAATTTCTCTGTGATATATATGTAAGTACTGAATTTAACTTTTTCTTTCCCTCAGATTCTTAGTATTTGCATAGTACCACTCTGTCCTGGTTTACCACTTCCTCTCCTCTCTTTTATTAATCCGTAAACTGTTCCCTGGAAAAAATTTAAAAGGCTTCCATGAACCAAGTCAGAAAGGCAAACAGTGAAAGTGTTTAATATTTATGCATTTGTTTATTTATTTAAACCTGGTCCCAGCAGTTACTAAGCCATCACGAGCCACGCTTGCAAATAGCTATCTCACCTTCGCAGTCTCCACATTCCGGGCTCTTGTTTTGAAGCCTCCATTTTTGCTAGAGTTGCTCAGGTGAACTGTTGTAAGGGTTCCGGCTCTAAGGTGGAGGGGAAAAAGGAGCTTTAGAAAACAAGCATGGATTTCAGTTGCTGAGGTTAACACAGGATCAAGCGTACTTCATTGTACTCACTCACGGAGGCATACTGATCGCAGTAGGTTCCCTTATTATCTGCTTAGCTCTCCTCACCACCAGAATCCTTGTTCACAGAGGCAGTCCGATCCTCCAAACACTGGTGAGAAACAAATTCCTCTTAAGGATATGGAGCTTGATAACAGCAGAGGCCTCAAAAGGAATGGGTTGTTGGTGAGAGTTAATAACACCCTACTGTGTATGTGAAGAGCTACATAAAATTGTACAGTTCCTTAACTAGAGAACTGTAGTCAAGCTATGTGGTGAGTCTGAACAAAGGCAGGAGAAGAGAAAAAGCTAAGATGGTAAACAAGTCACGCACTGCAGCATGGTAGAAGCTAATAATGTGTACATCCTCCTCCTCCTCAAAGTTCACCTTGAAGCTTAGTCAGACTCATTTCTGCATCAGGTTCTTTCCCTTTTGCATGAAAATGCCTGCTTCATTTTCTGTGCATTTTCCAAATATAGGCATCCACTGTGCACTTTTTTCATTAAAATGCTCATATTTTCATTAACATGCCTATGTGGTGTTCCACACTTTGCATCATCAATCCAGAACTGTAGAGACATGGAGCACAGATTGTGTTTGGGACCATATTCACTTCAGGGAGTGGCAGAGTGAAAACATTCTGGTAAAGAATGGCCTGAAATTATTTTAATGCATCCTTAGTTATAGACTGAGCTAGTCACTCTCTGACTTCTTCCATGTTTGTCTAAAAATGCTTCCTAGTGCTACCATGTTTCCAGAGGTTTAGCATCCCTTCAGCACCTGCTACTTTTCTCGGGTGCATAACTCTAGGTGGCCCACTCAGCACTTCACAAGCCACTGGTTCTTCCTTTTCCTCAACCCCGCGGTGGCAGCCAGAGAAAAGAGTCACTCAGCACTCCCATTCTGCAGAGGGACAGACCCGGGGAAGAGTCAGGGCATAGAACAGCACTTTCATGGTCTGGAGTGAGACCCCAAAGGGGCCTACAATTTGTGAGGAATCTGCTTTCGGGCTTCAGATTTCCTTTGGTGAGCTCCTGGACTTTGGCCCACTTTTCTTCTGCCCTAAGTCCACCTTTCAGTGAGTGCTTGCATGGGCAGCTGGCAGGTAGCCAACAGAGTCTGTGAGACTGGCTTTCACACGTGATGCTTGCCCACCTGCAGTGCAATTCTGCTTTGCACGTCTGACTGTTGGACTTTGTGTACTTTGTGCAAAGACTTATGTGCAAAGACGCTGCTGGCTTTCTTGAACATCTGTGGGCTGCCCTTCATTGGGATGGTTTTCTGGATGGGGCAGAGCATGGGAAAGAAGTCCAGAGTGAGCAAGTGGACCAAATTATGGCTTGATCTTCACACCCCTCACTGGTCTAGCTTTGGCCTTCAATCAAGGCGTTCAACTTTCCTCCCTTTTGTTTTTCGTTGACCTATAGAATAAGATACCGATCATCATCATAGCCCTATTCAGTCACATTCATTCCATCATATGCATTTTTGTACTCATCACTCCTAATCTATATACAACAATGTGCACAATAGAGACATGAGTGCAATAAGGGAAATCCCTATAAAATGCACACTGTGGCAGAAATCTATACAATAAATTACAGAAATGCAAATATATGGAAGGAGAGAGATGTATGCAAACATATGTATGTATTTTCGTATATACTTTTTACTGAACGAACCAACAAACAAACAAGAATCAGTCTCCTGAAAACTGATGTGGAAACAGAACAGAATGAATTTGTAATTCAGAAACCTTGAATGTTGTAGAAGCTAAAACAGATGAATTGGGTCATCCCTAAATAAAACTAACAGCATTTCTCCAGCAGGCTTTCCCACATTCATGGTTTGGAATTCATGGAACAAGATGGAGTATGTGAAATGAAAATATGCATATGGAGGATGATAAATGAACACATGCCTAGATATTTGGCAGAAAACCTGTTCCTAAATTCTACGTTTCCTATCTCTCACTTTCCACAGAACTGTATTCCCCAATATATAAAAGCAAAGTACCATAGATCTTTCTCTGTGTATTTGATTTTATAAACAGGAAGCATGAAGCCAATGCTCCCCCAAAGTTATTTTTATGCTTTTACTGGTGAAGCATAACTGCTTGCATGCACAGAACCAAATAAACTGTTACATTTCTCCTCAGTGCTGTAAAAACCTGCACCATCTGTAGCTCATCCTTTCCTTGGTCAATAATAGATGAACAAAGCCCTGAATACTGAATGGATAATCCATCAAAGACAACCAAGGGCATAATGCTTTCTCAAAGCAATTTCACAATCAAGGTAGGAATTGCACTCATTTGACCACCCACCTTGTTCTATTTCCCCAAGCCTAAATTGTCACATGCAAAAGCATTAGCCTCCTGAGAGACGTGGCTCTGTAATCCCGGCTCCTTAATTAGAAGAATGGGACAGTGAGAATTAATGATGTTTCCTGTGACATTGAGCAAATTTCTGGTAGGTTGGTCTAGTCTCTTCCACTAAGCCTAAAATAATACGGTAATTGGAGCAAGACAACGGAAAATGAAAACACAATCTTGATTTCATTTAAAGGAACAGAAATTTTTAACAAAATGTAGTGTTGAGAAAATTGAATTTATTGCCCCAGCAGCAAAACTAATAGGGTCAAGTGGAGAAATAGAAAATTGTATTGTAACTTTGCACAGAATATATTTAGTGGCTTTGGATTAACAAATATACTGTTCAGGTCAGAAACACGGAACTCAGTTCTTCAAACCACTTATTCAAGAACAGGATGTAAGAGACTCTTACATTCTCGGTTCCATCAATAAGAGTCTTGAGTCCTTTCCGGAAAAAGTTTGCTCCTGAAAGGGTTTTCTCCTACACTTGGTAAACTCAAATGGCAATCAATTAATCCAGATAAAACTCACCTTGAAATTCACTAAACAGTGATAATTTCTAGAAGTGATACCAACCCCAATGGGAGATTCTGGAATGGGAGTGAAGGAAGACTGGATTTCTTTCTACAATGTGTAACTATTTAAAACAAATAGAAATCACTACCACAAGATATGCTGCTGGCTTAGGATTTATTTTGGTTTGGTGTAAGCCGTCCTGAGGCTATGCGATGGGATGGCATACAAATACTCAACTAAATAAATAAATGATTCAACATATTTCTAGAGATCAACAGCAGAGATCAGTGATACATTTGCTCTACAATGGGCTTTCTTTAATAGATTTATTCTGGTAAATTCTATTTATTCATTTGGACCTCCTGTGCCTTCCAGTGAGCTGGAAGAATGTTGGTTTCTCAAAATGCATTTTTGCAATTTTCCGGTATCTTGGAGAAAATGTGCGTATCAGGAAAAAGGGTACAAAAAGTGTGCATATCAAAACTGTGAAATGTGCACACAAAAGCATTCAAGCACATATCATTTAACTGGGAAAATGCCTTTGTTTAAAAATGCAAGTAAAATGTATACAGTGATTTGTTTTTATTTACCAACACATTATTCTTTTTGGTGCCAGGTCAAAACCTTTTTATTTTCCTAGTATTTTAAGGTTTAGAATGCAATTTTAATTGGGGATTTATTGTACAGAGGTGATGCTATGCTTTACTTTGTTTTATTGTAAGACCATCCCTAGACTATTTGGTAGTGGAAAGTATAGAAAAGCTTTAAATAAAGAAAAATAAAATTAAAAATTTTATTTATTTTATTTATTTGTTTATTTATTTATTTTATTTATTAAAACATTTTTATGCCGCCCCATTCGCCGAAGCCTCGGGGCGGCTTGCAACAAAAAAATTAAAATAACATTTTAAAATATATACAATAAAATACAAATATATAATATAAAACATACACTATAAAACAAGCTGCCCTGGCCAAATAAAATTCAATAATATTAACATTTAAAATACTGCTTAAATAAAAAGGTCTTCACCTGGCGCCGAAAAACAAATAACGACGGCGCCAGGCAGACCTCTCTGGGGAGCGCCTTCCATAGATTGGGCGCCACCGCAGAGAAGGCCCTCCTCCGGGTACTCACCCTCCTAATATCCTTCACAGAGGGTTCCTGGAGAAGGGCCTCTCCCGCTGATCTCAAGGGAGAGCCAAGCAAATATGAGGGACTTTATTCACAAAGAAGAAGCAAGTGCTCACAATGAACCACCAAACTGCCCCAGGTCCCCGCACTTCACATGCAATGAAAAAATAACTTCAGTCTGTGTTGCATGGGGCCAACCGTGTCACTGCTTTAAGTGTTCTTGACTTGGCTTGCTGCCATGGATCAAGTTTTTAAGGGTACAGTGTGATAAACATTTAGACAGAAAGAAGTCTTACTGTTCCCACACATGCTGAGGGCTGTTTGTCTCTGCCTGCCTGCCTGCCTGCCTTCCCCCCCTCCC